>NW_017725412.1:0-8709 GCF_001865875.1 Lupinus angustifolius
ATTTGGTTCCAACATTCATGTTGTGAATAATGTGAAATCATTATTGAGTAACAACTTTGATATGAGAGACCTTGGAGAGGCAAGTGTAATCCTTGGTATAAAAATTACTATGTCAAAAGAAGGAATTTCTTTGGATCAATCTCACTATATGGAAAAGATCCTAAAGAAATATAAATACTTTTATTGTAAACCTGCTAACACACCATATGATCCAAGTGTAAAACTTTTTAAGAACAATGGTGAAGGTGTAAGACAAGCGGAGTATGCTAGCATTATTGACAGCCTTCAGTATGCCACTGATTGCACTAGATCCGACATTGCCTATATTGTGGGATTATTATGCAGGTTTACAAGTAAACCTAGTATGGAGCATTGGTATGCTATAGAAAGGGTAATGAGATACCTTAAGAAAACAATGAACCTTGGATTACATTACTGAAGGTTTCCAGCTGTCCTAGAAGGATTCAGTGATGTTGATTGGAACACTTTTTCAGATGATTCCAAAGCAACCAGTGGCTATATATTTAGCATAGATGGTGGGGCTATTTCATGGAAGTCAAAGAAACAGACTATTTTGGCTCAATTCACTATGGAAGCTGAGATGATAGCACTAGCAACAGCTAGTGAAGAAGCAAGTTAGATGAGAAGCTTGCTTGCAGAGATTCCATTATGGGAAAAACCGATCCCAACTGTGTTCAAGGTAGTCAAAATTGAGATTTTACTTAGGATCGGGAGAGTAGTCGAAGATCGTAAACGTACGATCGTAACACGACTCGTAAGATCCTACTTAATAATACAGGAATATGCAATATATATATATATATATATATATATATATAAAATAGTAGACATAAATCCAAATCCAAACTTAATTTGCAAGAAACACAATTCCAAATCCAATCTCAAAGCATACATTTGGTAAAAACAAAATATCAAATCCTACTTCAAAGCATAAATTTGCTAAAAGTATTCTTTCAAATCCAAATCCAATATCAAAACATAAGTCTAAATGCAACTAAATCTAACTTAGCAAATCATTCACATCAAACTCTCTATAATCATTTTCCAAATGGGCTTCATCCTCATTTTCTTCAACATCGTCTATATCTTCCCCAACATCTTCTCCAAAGATTTCTCTCATCAAATCATCCTTATCACCTTCTGGGCCATCCAAATGATCTTCATCATCATTATTGTGCTCCACGATCATTATGTAAGGGAAAAGGGTTTTTTGAGGAGTATGATTGTGACTCATTCTGTGAATGGAGAAAGGAGAATAATGACTGTGATTCTGTGAATAGAGAAAGGAGGAAAAACGAAGGAGAAAAGGTAGACGATGAACAGTGCACATAATAGAAAAGACGATGAACAATGCGCGTAATGGAGAAGACGATGAACAATGTTCGTCAACGGAGAAGACAATGAACAATGATCATGAAGGTAGAAGGAGATGAACAGTAAATGGAGAATGGAGAAAAGTAACTAAATAGAGAGAAAAATTAGATGAACAGTAAATGGAGAATGATGAACCCATGGACCGCGCTCCATGGCCTTCGAACGTGGGCTTCGTCATCCTTGCTATACTAATGAATGCTCTCTAACATTTTTCTATCTTATTAAATTATGTCTTTAATTATATGCATTTAAATAAAACAGTCATTGCTCCCAAACATCCATACAACACAAGGCTACAGTCTAGAACAATGTCAGACTCCGATTCAAGCAGTCATGAGAGTAGGTCAGAGCTAGCTAAAATCAAGGAGCAAATGAAGGAAATGACGAAGCTTATTCAGGGCCTACATAAGGCTCAGAACACAGATGAAAATACCTCTATCACCACCGTCAAACAACCTAGTGGTCAGCGCCCAACTCCCGAGTCCGTGCCAAAAGCCAATCCTGCTACAACTGCTGAAGCCAGTCAATGCTGGGAAACGGCCATAAAATGGCCCATGTGCGGAATGCCACCTAACTATAATCCTCTCTACGAGGATGCGCATGGAGAAGCTCCTCGTTATGAACAGCATGAAGACGTTATTGGGGAAGATGAGGATCATACACATGGTTTTCCATCGGGGAATACAAAAAATAAGATGGTGCATTCTAGCTATACTCAGGCAGCCCCCAAAGACACTGCCCAAGGCCCAATTTACCAGAATTACTCCCAGGCTCAAGACAAAGAGGAGATGGAGAGGATAAAGGAAAGATTGAGGGCAATTGAGGGAGCAAGCCACACATACTTAAAAAATGTATTTGAAATGTGCTTGGTTCTGGATGTGGTGCTTCCGCCCAAATTTAAGATACTAGAGTTTGAAAAATACAATGGGACCACATGCCCCAAAAGCCACCTACACATGTACGTAAGGAAGATGTCGACATACCATGGGAATGATAAGCTCCTGATACATTGCTTTCAGGATAGCTTGATAAGCATGGCTATGAGCTGGTACATTTGTTTGGAGAAGGCAAAAATCAAGACCTTTGCAGACTTATCTAACGCATTTGTCAAGCAGTACAAGTACAATGAGGATGCAGTACCCGATAGGTCTCAACTACAAAGTATGTCTAAAAAGCCATTAGAAAACTTGCGAGAGTATGTCCAGCGGTGGAGAGGGTTAGCTTCTCAGGTACTTTCCCGTCTGGAGGAAGAAGAACAACTATCGATTTTCATCAACACCCTACAAAGCCCATACTATGAAATCCTCATGGGAAATATAGCAACTAACTTCATTGTTCTAATCAAGGTTGGGGAAAAGTTGGAAGGAGGATTGAGGAGTGGGAAGATTGTCGAAGGAAATACGGGCTCAGGAAAGAAGCCCAATTTTTTAAAGAAGAAATAAGGTGAAACAAATTTTGTGACTGCCGAGCCTAAGAAATACCAAACCCAAAACACTCGACATAACCACCGTGAGCCCTCTCGGTTCACGTGAACCCAAAACCCAAACACATACACTCCACCAAATCAAAACATCAATGTTTACACCCCACCAAATGCCAACACATATATGCTATACAACCCAAACACCAACCAATATCCATCCCAACACAACAACACTCCCCATCCAAGCCAGAACACATTCCACCACAATATTAATGAAAAGAAAAATCCACAATTCGACCTCATCATGTTACCTACATGGAGATCTTTGCTTATCTTATGGCATGGGGATTCATAACCCCGATAGTAGAAAAGGCCCAAATGTTACATGTGCTTATCACTCTAGAGTTGTCAGTCACTCCATTGAACACTGTCGGGCTCTCAAGTATAAGGTCCAACAACTAATAAACACAAAACAACTAGTGTTTGAGGAAAATACACTAGATGTTGACTGAAACCCATTGTCCAATCATGGCAACCAAGATGTTAATGTTGTAGAGGATGCACCAGATGATTTGTATATTTGGGAAGTTCATGACATAAAGACTCCGATGAAGGTTATTTACTATGAGATGTGCAGACATGGGATGGTGGAAAGACTGAGGGAAGACGGGGATCTTGATAGTTGCGATATGCACGGTCTAGGAGGTCACACATTAGAAAGTTGTCTTGAGTTCAAGCTATTGCTACAAAAGATGTTGGACATGAGATTAATCACTATAGAGAGAGGTCTCAATTGCCAAAGTGTAAATGTTGTTACACAAGGCGATGGGAAGAGAAGCCCAACTTGGAGACCATCAATGACCCGCTTTGTGCCTGTATTTAACATTCCTCATAGTACGTCCTTGCGCTCACCATGATGGGTACCAGTCCTAAGACTCATGAAGCCCGTAATGGAGGCAAAGCCTCAACCCTTCCCCTACATTTCAAACAAGGCAGTGTCGTGGATATATAATGAGAACAGTGCCGAGAAATCAGAGCAACCCTCTTATGTCACCAAGGTAGCCGGAGTTAGTAGAGTAACTAGAAGTGGACGTGTTTACGGTACCCCAGATATAGAAAAAAACCCGGTCAGCACCAGCAAAGGGAAGGCTAAGGTGAGCGTTCCTGTGGAGGAAGAAGCGGAAGCAAATTTGGAGGGATTATGCACGCCTCAAGATAAGGGTGGAGTATCTAATGGGGAAGCTTGCGAATTCCTGAAATTCATAAAGCAGAGTGAATATAAGGTGGTAGACCAATTAAGTCGGACCCCAACTCGGATTTCCATACTCACTTTACTGATGAGTTTTGAGGCCCACCAAAACGTGCTCTTAAAAGTGCTAAACCAGGCCCACGTCAGCCACAACATAACCACGGACAAGCTCAGTGGTATAATCAACAACATAATGGCTGACAATTACATATCCTTTAGTGAGCAAGAAATACCTGCTGAAGGAATGGGGCACACTAGTCCACTCCATATCTCAATAATGTATCGTGATTGCTTAATCGGTAAGGTCCTAATCGACAATGGCTCTTCATTGAACGTCATGTCGAAAAGGACATTTTTCAGGCTCCCGTTGGATTCCTCATACATAATGCACGGCTCAATGATATTAAGGGCGTTTGATGGATCGAAGAGTGACTTCATGGGAGAAATATAGTTGCCCATAAAGATAGGCCTATGTGTTTTTTAGATTTTATTCCATGTCATAGACATTAACCCTTGTTATAGCTGTTTGTTGGGAAGGCCTTGGATCCACGCATCACGAGCTATACCCTCTACTCTACACCAGCAGGTAAAATTCATAATGGATGGGAAACTGCTGACCATTATGGGGGAAGAGGACATGCTGATATCAAAACTCTCTAGAACACCCTACATCGAGGCGGCATAAGAGGCTCTCGAAACCTCATTCCAGGGACTGGAGATCGCCATTGCCTCCTTGGTGAATGAGGGAATGTAGACACTAAGGCACCAAGCTTCTAGGGAGTCGCCGTTGATGGCTAAAGTAATATTGAATAAGGGTTACCAACCGGGAAAAAGACTTGGAAAGTTTGGTCAAGGAATTGAAAATATGGTGGTGCCGCAAGGCATAAAGGAGCAGTACGGCCTAGGCTACAGGCCTACTCGGAAGGATCGGGAAAGAGTTGCTGAAGAAAAAAGGAAGAAAAGATTGGCTAAACTAGGGCACTCTGAATACACGTCTGGAGGTATTCTCATCCCACACATCAGTCAGACCTTCACCAGTGCGGGGTTTGCATCTAAGACAATTGCTATGGTGGAGGACAATGATCCAGAAGACTTGATTGATTACGTGATGCAATGCCCTCCAGGCACCATACTCGGCAACTGGATAGAAGAGGATGTGTCACCACAAGTATTTTATAAATACATGTAATAAAAGTGCTAGCGATACCTAGTGTTATTGACTTGCTTTTCATTTCATTTTTTTCTTAAACATCTACTTGTATTTCCATATAGTACAAGCAATAAATTCAATAAATGCATTTCATATATCATGTCTCATTTTCTATATATATATATATATATATATATATATCTTTTATTCCTCTCACACACACATCACCCCAAACAAGCAAAAATAAAAATGAAAAAAATAATGAAACCAAGATAATAAAAAAATCATACCATCCACCCCAATACAGATCCAACGACAACCCTAGAAATAATAACCATGTTACTAGCCACTCGTACAGTCATGATCATATGGTCAGTTTAATCAATGAGGAAGATAGTGATGAAGAGTGAGAAGCCTCACCTGAGCTATTAAGGCTAGTTGAGCAAGAGTTCATGAAAATTGAGCCACATGAGGAACCTACTCAACTGATAAATCTGGGAACAGAAGATGATAAGAATGAGGTAAAAGTGGGTACCCTAATGAAAAAGGAAGAACATGAAAAGATAGTCCAACTTCTATATGAATTCAAGGATGTCTTTGCCTGGTCGTATAGCGACATGCCCGAGTTGGATAGAAAGATAGTCGAGCATAAACTACCATTGAAGCCAAATTCTCATCCAGTCAAGCAAAAGTTGCGAAGAATGAGACCAGAGATCTCCCTGAGGGTGAAAGAATATGTAGAGAAATGGTTAGAAGCCAAGTTCGTAACAGTCTCCACATATCCCGGGTGTGTAGCTAACATCATAGCGGTACCAAAGAAGGGGGCAAACTCAGGATCTATGTGGACTATCAGGATTTGAACAAAGCTAGCCCTAAGGATGACTTTCTAGTACCCCACATAGATGTCTTGGTCGACAACACTTCAGACCACGCTCTTTTCTCTTTCATGGACGAATATGTTGGTTATCACCAAATCAAAAAATCGTCAGAAGACATAGAGAAAACTACTTTTATCATCCCGTGGGGGACCTTTTGCTATAAAGTCATGTCTTTTGGCCTAAAAAATACCATGGCCACATACCATAGAGCCATGGTGACTATTTTCCACGACAGGATGCACAAGGAAATAGAAGTCTATGTGGATGACATCATATGCAAGTCTAAGGTAGAGGAGGAGCCCGTAGTGAATTTGCGAGAGCTTTTCGAGCGACTCGGGAAATATAGTCTCAAGCTAAATCCTACAAAATGCAGCTTTGGAGTCAAATCAGGTCGAGTTCTTGACTTCAATGTCAGCCAAAAGGGGATTGAAGTTGATCCTGAGAAAGTAAAGGCAATTATCGAGATGCCAGCCCCCCGAACGGAGAAAGAAGTCAGGGGTTTCCTAGGACGATTGACCTACATATCCAGATTCATTTCCCAGTTGACTGCCCATCTTCAAGTTGTTGAGAAAGAACCAACCCGTAAAGTGGAACGATGATTGCCAAAGAGCCTTCGAGAGCATAAAGCAGTATCTAACAAGTCCCCGATATTGATGCCTATAGTACCCGGACGACCCCTGCTACTATATCTAGCAGTATTGGATGATTCTATAGGGTGTGTTCTAGCTCAACATGATGAGTCTGAAAGGAAGGAGCGGGTCATATACTATTTAAGCAAGAAGATCGCCGATTGTGAAACAAGATACTCGTTGTTGGAACGCACCTACTGTGTGCTGGCTTGGGTATCCCGACGTCTGAGGTAATACATGTTAAGCCACACAACCTCGTTGATTTCCAAAATGGACCCCATCAAATAGATCTTTGAAAGACCCATATTAACAAGGAGAATCACTAGGTGACAAGTCTTGTAATCAGAGTATGATATAGTGTATGTGACACAAAAGGAAATCAAAGGCAGTGTTCTTGCAGATTACCTTGCTAATCAACCCATTGAGAGGCACGGGTCGATGCACCAGGAGTTCTCGGATGAGAATATTATGAATCTATCATGATGAGAGTCAACAAAAGAAGAAGTATGAAAACTAGTTTTCGATGGAGCGTCCAATGCACTAGAACACGGAGTAGGAGTCATATTTGTTTCTCCATAAAACGACTTTACTCCTATCACTGCCCGATTATGTTTTGACTACACCAACAACATAGCTGAGTTTGAGGCATGTGCTTTAGGTTTACAAGCAACTTTGGAAAGAAAGGTTAAAATAATAGAAGTCTTCGGAGATTCTGCCTTAGTCATCCACCAGCTGAAAGGAGAATGGGAAACTCGGGATGGCAAGTTGGTACCATACAAAGAATACATACAGAAAATGATGGAGCAATTCGAACAAATCAACTTCTACCATATCCCACAAGAAGATAATAGGCTAGTTGATGCCTTATCCATACTTGCTTCAATGTTTCACATAAATGGTGATGATCAACCACTCATAAGAATAGAAAGTAGAGATCAACCAGTTTATTGTTGTGCTATTGTAACAAGCGGAGATGGAAAACGTTGGTTGTTTTTTGTTGTTGCAAATCTTGTATTAAAAAGATTGATTAAATCACATGTTAATTGCCTCAATTTACAAATCCTATCCTATGAATTAATAGGTGACCATATTATTCCTTATTAGTTACACACACTATTGGCTATAAAAAGACAGTTACACTCTCAAGCAAAAAACACACGGTTGAAAGAAAGAATTAGAGAGAAAAATTACAAAGAAAAAAGTGAAAAGGAAGAAAATTGCATAGAGAGAGAAAGTGAAAAAATGATATACACGGCTGAAAGAAAAAAAATTAGAGAAAAGAAATTGCATTGAAAAGTAATAGAGAATGCATTTTTTTTATGTCCGTATGATCTAGTGTGGCTGAGCGTATTGTAAGAGTTGTGCATCTTCGTTCGCAGCCACAAGATCTGCATACTTTCCCACATCCGCGTTGACCAAATCCTTGCAACCAATTGTTGCGCGAAACGTCACGCAAGCTCACTACATCTCGGCACACCCGATCGTTCCTCCTGCAAGCACACGGGATCCTATGCAGTCGTGTGCATCACGCGATCCTACACCCTACTTCATCCAACGCTCACATATCCGCCACGTGTACACCATCTTTCCTCCTTGCAGCCTCACCAACCAGCTGTCGTGCCCCAATTTTCGGCTACGCGACCTCTCGAGTCGCCACTACATTTTTTACTGTCAAAAATGTAGAAAAATCTTTTTTAGCCCAATTACCTTGGGCCATTTGGATTTTTGATATCCAGGTTCGGAAGTCGGTTACAGGGTAGGGAAGGTATTAGCACCCTATCCTCCCGCCTTAAGCGGTACCCTATACTAAACTACATGGATTACTATATTTTTTTATTTGTTGTTATTATTATTTTATTCAATTGTGTGATTAATTAATTAATTTTTATGAAGAAAAAAATTGTTTTTATTATTGTGCCTGACAAAAATGACCCCGGTCCTACGTATCCCTATTAAGGGAATCAAGGCTTACGTAGTTCTTTAAG
>NW_017725413.1:0-85467 GCF_001865875.1 Lupinus angustifolius
CCTTTTTTAAAATCCAATCAAATTGATTTGATTTCCATTAACCAGGATATTTGAAAAATTGATTTCAAATCTGGAATTTGAATTTCAAATTTGAAATTTGAGTTTCAAATCTGAAATTTGAAATTAAAATCTTTTGAAAATCTTTTTTGACTTTTTTATTTTTTTGTTTATCCGAAAAATCAATAAATACTTAAGAGAAAATAATCATCTTTTTAGTTTTTTTATTATTTTTTTGAAATTCGAAAATTAATTTATTATTATTATTATTAGTTATTATGGCACCCAATTGTGTTTTTAAGCATGATATCTTATTTAAATGCTAAAAAAATCCGAAAATTGGTTTTAAAATCTTTCACCCTCTTCCACTTATTGAATGCTATTTCGAAAAAAAAATTTAAGAAGAAAACATTTATTTTTATTCTTTTTGTTTTGGAAGATGACATGTGGGCCTATGGCGGCCCAAACAACATTTTTTTGAAAAATTGTTTTTTAGGGCTTAGACTTTATTTGTATTTTTTTGAAATGAAACACTTATTTTTGGAAATGAATTGGGCTTTTTCTGGGCCGGATAAAAATGAGTGTTCACACCAGCCATCGACACGTCAACAAGCGTAGGCAAACTACACTACTCTTGCCCACACGGTATCTCCTCCCCTTGTAAACTCATCTTCTCCACTTAGCATCCACGTGTGATAATGGTATCAATAATTTTGTTTAAAATATAATCATATTCAATAAAAAAATTTTACCAATGACTTGTAAAAAATATTTTTGATAATAAAAAAGTAACAAAAATTAATTATAGTGATAATTAATCTGCAGTATAATTCGATTTTATTTGGATCTTTTGTAATGATCAATAATTCACATCAAATGCAAATTAAAATGCACATTTCCTATAAAAAATAAACTTTGGACATTTGGTAATGATAAATAAATTACATCAAGTGCAAATCAACATACGCAATGTAGTAAACTCGATTGTTTGCTAATTTATGTTGAAATCTCATTAATTGCATAAAAAAATAAAAATCTTATGTGAGAATAAAAATCTGGCACAATTGTAAATAAATCATACTAAGTTTAAGTCAATAAGTATATATACTATAAAAATAAATAAATTGTAAGAATTGGATTGTTTTCTAATTTACATTGAAATCTCATTTATTTCATAGTTACATAAAAAACGAAAAAATATATTAATACAGATCTATATGATTAAGTATATCTCTATATTTCGAAAAATAACTTTTTTTCTAAAAAAATAAAATAAACAAAAATTAGAATTTTCTTAAACTAAGTTTTAATATGAGTTGCGGTATTGGACGTAAGAGCTATGTTGCACTCATATTTTAAAAAAAAGTTTTAAAATAAAAAAACAAAATTAGAATTTCCTAACCAAGTTTTAATATGAAATGCGGTATCGGACGTAGGGGCTACGCTTCACTCATATCTTTTTAAAAAAAATTAAAATAAAAAACAAAATTTGAATTTCTTAACCAAGTTTTAATATGAGACGCGGTGACGGACGTGAGAGCTATGTTTCGCTCATATCTTTTTTCTTTCAAAAGAAAAAATAATTTAAACTTTACTGTTTATAAGAAATAAAATTAACTTAACCAACAAACTTTTTTTTTTACTTAAAGAAGTACGTAGTCTTGATTCCCATAAAGGGGATACGTTGGACCAAGATCACTTTTGTCAGACATAATATTAAAATAAACTTTTTTTTGGTAATAATATAATAATAACACAATTAGTAATTCATGCAATATAATAGAGTACCATTTAAACATGCAACTAGGGTACTAATATATTCCCTAGTGTGTAATGGACTCTCGAACCTGAATATCAAAGTCCAAGATCCAATACCATTGGGCCAAAAGGTAGTGGCGACTCTAATAAGGTCGTGCAACCGAAAATCGGGGCGCGACACCCCCCTAATAATCCGCTGACGCATTTCCGACGACATTCTCCCCTTTTCTTTCCGTGACACTTAAGAATTGGCACATGCAACTAAAGTGAGATTTCGAGAACTGACACTAATAGTCAGTATTGATGGTAAAAAATTGGCACGGGTAGCCATACTATGAGAATTCGAGAACTGACACTCGTAGTCAGTATGGTGGGTGTATTTGAGAATGATTCTTACAGTGCAGTAAGAAATCGTATAATAGATAACTGAGCTGATTTATCCCGGGGATGACGTGGTTGATAGTCTACTTGCACAATTTTAGCAGTACCATGAAACGTCTTAAAGAGAGCGACCTGATCATGACTCATTCAAAAAAGATTATCTCGTGCTAATTAGAATTGTTGCGAGCTACACAAACAACACACTTCTATTGCATTATTAAAGCTATATTGTGCCACTTCATTTCTCTTTATATAACTCAAACAATTTTTCATTAAGAAGAAACACATTTTTATCTTTTTATATTATAATGAATATCATTTTTGTGATTGAAAATTTAAGGAAAAATAAGTATTTAACTTTTTATTAATAAAGAGGATGTTGGTTCAATTCTGCACTACAAACATAAAACTTTAAGTTTTTACCAAATAGGTCACACAAGGTCCAACATTTTTGTATTTTGATTGGTTTTTTCATTTAATAATAATTAGCTATCCTGGACAAACTTTTTAAAATGGTTATACAACCATTACATACAATTTAGTGTATTTTCTTTTTTACCTCGATGCAATATTTTTTTTTCCCTTTATGAAGATAATTACAGAAAAGGTTTTCCAAAAATATACTTGAGTATTTTTTAACTTCCTTTAAATAAGATATACTTGAATACATTTAAACTAATCTCTAACACAAATTTTATTTTTAAATAAGATAAAATGTCTCTTTAAACAAGATTAGAAAAGAAAAAAAAACTATACAACAAGAGTTCCATGGAACTCTAAAAATAAAAAATTCGTCAACATTCAAACATATGGAAAATACAGGATTGCCAGCATAGACCTCAAAAGTGACAAGCTTAGGAAAATCACAAAATAACATACTTGCGTAAAGAAACATCTATCTAAAAAAATCAATAAAATTTTGATAATACATTTAAAATATAATTCTAATTAAAACATAATCTTAAATGATAATATAAAAACATGTCTCTTCACACAACTTTTTCTATTACTCGCATGTTAATTTTCACAATTTGCAATCCACAAAACTAAAACAACTTAAAAATATTCAGCACACAGAGAAGGCCACGATAACATGTAGTACTTTTTCCATTAAAAACAATAGTATTTAGTTTTTTAATAAAAAATATATAAATAGTAATGAGTAAAATAATATATCTGGGTTTCTCTCCTCTTGCATTCTCCATTTCTCAATTTCTAGGGTTCCATTCTTCCATTGCTATAAGGTATGTTTCATCATTCATTGGTAAATTGGTATCTTTTTTGTTCATTCTTCTTCGTTATTTAACGTTATTGCCTTCCCACAGTTGCAAATGGAAGCACCGGCGGCGATGGCGACTCTATTCCCATCATGCAAGCCGTCGATTTTCGTCGGAAGAACCAACTTGTTATCTTTTCGTCCCAAATTTCAATTTTTCAATAAGGTATCAAGCTCAAGTCACTTCTTTTATGAATTCTGGTAAACGGGGTTGTTGTAGTTGATGAGAATAGTGAGTTTGATTAATTGATGTTTTTTTATCGGCAATTGTTAGTATATTAGTATTTTTGTCATGGGTGAGACTCGAACCCTCAACTTACTTCACTCGCATCTTTTATCTTAATCATCAAACCACCTCGTAGCTCCCTTTTTTGTTGTTAATGAGCCTTGAACCACAACCTCCTGCGGTCCATTCCTTAAGCCCTTCATCCTCACCCTAACCATCTTGCATTTGTATTGGATGAAGGTAAGCTTGAAATTGACGCATTTGGGTCGCTAGTGACAGCTTTAGGTCCCTTTTGTTTAAGGTTTTTCACCCCAAAAAATGATTATTTGATTTTTTAAAAATCACTTTTTGCACTTCCACGTTTTTTGGTTGCACTTTTGCAAGAAAAAAACAGAAGCTGTAAAGTTAGATGAAATTCACCTTTCTGAAGAAGCTCCCTTTTTCAGCTTCTTAAAAAATCACTTTTATAGATCACTTGATTGGTCTCCAATATGTATAATTTGCAAGATTTTCTTGAGCAATTTGGAGATTTGTCACTTTTGATGATTGACAATCTATTATATTGCCTCTTCATTTGTCTGGAGTTGTTTGGCTTGCCTAAATTATGATGCTCATCGTGCTGTCACAGGCTTAGCTTGTTTTATTTGCACGCATGCCGTTTTGATGTTGCATGCATGAGGGATAGGGGTTAGTTTATATACTTTTCTGATTGTTCTTGGTGTTGTGCAGGTACGCACTTCTGTATCTATTCCCAAGCAAGGTCACAGGAGTCTCTCTACTGGAAGTAGAAGAGGTTTTGTGGTTAGAGCTGCATCATTGTCTCCGGAAGAGTCATCTGGATCAAGTTCCAAGTTTGCTCCACTTCAGCTGGAGTCTCCAATTGGGCAGTTTCTCTCTGAGATTTTGACAAGTCACCCACATCTTTTGCCTGCTGCAGTAGAGCAGCAGCTTGAGCAATTCCAAACTGATCGTGATGTTGATAAAGGAAAAGAAGAACCTTCTGCTTCAGGCACTGATTTAGTTTTGTACAGGTATGGTGTATACTTGATGATATCTGTTATTCTGCACAATAGCACCATGTCATTGCTTTATTGCTGATATATTTGTCTAGTTAACTTCTTGTTTATTAGTTAAAAAAATTTAAAAGTAGCAATTTTCATATGGGAATGTATATTTCCCTTGTGGTGTAGTGGGTTGGACCCCTTAATTGATTGATGCTACAAATTTGATAGGTAAGCAAATCTTTCAACAAATATTGTTTATATAGGCTTTTTAGCTAGTCAATGTTAATGGTAAGGAGTTTTACAAATTGAACCTTTGTTGTTCATGTCTCTCCTTTGGATCAGTCTCACGAAAGACAAATTAACAACTATAGAGTAGAGAAGAGGTGTCAGAAAAGGGGTAGAGTGTGAAGTTATAGCTCTAGTTTTTGTTTCTTTTTCTTCTTTTTTTCCTATCATAAAATGTTTAGTAGTTATATCTAAAGGAGGTGCTGACCATTGTGTTGGCTTCCAAATTTTTCCAGGAGAATTGCTGAGGTCAAGGCTAATGAAAGGAGAAAGGCCATAGAAGAGATATTGTATGCTTTGGTGGTGCAGAAGTTTATGGATGCCAATATTTCTTTGGTACCCGCATTAACCCCTGACCCTTCTGGTCGAGTTGATTCATGGCCAGGTCAAGATGGGAAACTTGAGGAGCTTCACTCACATGAAGCATATGAAATGATCCAAAGCCACTTGTCTGTAATTATGGGTGATCGAATAGGGGATCCATCTTCTGTAGCTCAGATCAGCAAACTTAGGGTAGGACAGGTCTATGCAGCGTCGGTGATGTATGGGTACTTTCTTAAGCGGGTTGACCAAAGGTTCCAGTTGGAGAAGACAATGAAAATCCTTCCTAATGCATCAGAAGAAAATAGCATTCAAAAACCCACTTTGGACGATGCACGATTCAATGGTGGAGAGGTTCGTCCTCATGTCATGTCCCATCCTGAAGTCTCTGCCTTGCCTGGTGGTGCATTTGGCTATGAAACAAAGGTGTCAAAGTTGCGTAGCTATGTAATGTCCTTTGATGGGGAGACACTACAGAGATATGCAACAATAAGATCCAAAGAATCTGTCAACATCGTTGAGAAGCACACAGAGGCATTGTTTGGAAGACCCGAAATTGTTATAACCCCCGAGGGGGCAATCAATTCTTTGAAGAATGAAACCATCAAAATTAGCTTTGGTGGTTTGAAGAGACTTGTTTTAGAAGCTGTTACTTTTGGTTCTTTTCTTTGGGATGTTGAGAGCTATGTGGACTCAAGGTACCATTTTGTCCTCAACTGAGTTTTGCTCACTCACATGTATCCCAGGCAAAGTTCACAGTACCGAACAATGTATTTGTACAATTTAAATGTAACTTCAGTGTTGAAGTCCCAATATATATCACTGTTTGGTCTGTATATATTAATGGTGGTTTTGGCTGAAAGGTTGGATTTAATTTAGATATTCCTTATTTGTTTATGCTATGTTATTAACATCTAATCCTTACAGAAAAACTAACAGCAATGTGTTTGAAATATGAAAGCATAAATGTAACTTTGGTGTGAAGCCCCAATATTGCTCACTAACTTAAATCTCTATTTAGTGAATAGTTTGGTTTTCATTAACGAATAGAAGTTGGCAAAACTACTTGTTTCCAATTTGGTCTTTTGTTTTTATTCATTTTTGTCATACAAACATGACTTTCTCCAAAATTCTCTCAAATTTTAACTAAAATTCATAATTTTGGTATCATTGAGTTTAGAATTAAAATATGTACAAAAATAAAATAAAGATTGGAAAAAAAATTATTAGACTTAAACAAATGTTGTTTTCTGAGTATTTATTTGTTTAAAATTATACATGATATTTTTCCTCAATCCACCCATTGAATTAAGTCTTGTGAGATAGAATCTCGTTCATGTTCAAATAGCAGGTCATGTGAGAATCCTTCATATAATTTGATACTTTTGTCCTATGAGGATGCTTCTTCATACAATTTTTTTGAAGCTTCAGGTTTAGTGACAGAATCAGCAGTGCCATGCAGAACAAAGAATGTAACTGGCAACCCCTTCTTATATATGGATACAGACACATCTATCGGTACGATATGTATCTGATACGTCGACACACATTTTTACTAAAATATAGGATACAATACGTTCAACGACACGTATATAAAATAGTAAAAAATACGCAAACTAAAATTATAAAGTGTAAATCAAAATATCTAAAGTAGAAAATATAATGGAAATTATAAATTATTGTCCTCCAAAATTTCAAGTACTAAAACTAGAAAATATAGTAGAATAATTTATAAAATTGATAAAACGTATCTTATTTTATCCTATTTTTTTGTTGAAAATGTATCACCATGATTTTGAATCACAAGAGAGATTTGAAGAAATAGCAGATCTATTCACTCTATCAATAACCGAGCCGGATCTGATGTATCATAAGGGTTTTGCCCTTTCTACTAATTCCTCTGGATTGGATCAAAAACACTTATTGAATGAGGTATTCAACTCTAGGATATCTTCATCTTTATTTATTTATTTATTTAATTTTTGGATACTCTAGGAATAAGTATCATTCACGAATCCGAGCGTATTCATGTCAGATACGTATCCGATACGTGAGGGTGTTCAACGTACGTGTGCCTCATACCAGATATGCATTGATATCTTAGCAGCAACAATGAAACTATAGGAGCAAGTGCCTGTTATACAGAAAATATGGAGACTGAGTATGATTTTACTAATTGATAATTTGATATGCATGCAACTATATGAAATTTTTTATTTATAAATTTGGTAAAACTATATTTTTCGTACTTAATCCTTGTTTCTAATTTATACCCTTTACATAAAAAAACTTCAGTTAGTTCCTTTTTTAAAACAATGATTTAAAATATAAATATCAAGTTGAAAATAATTGTCACACATAATGATCAAAGTGGAAATGGTTATCAAATATACAGATAAAAACATCTTTTTTTATCTCTGCTGCATGTAACAATTATTTTTCCTTTAACTACAACAAATGATGTTATGGGTTATGGCAACAATAAAAAGAACAAGATGAAAACAAACGTGCATATTTGGACAAAATTCAATTTTTTTTTACTGTTGAGGACAAAAATATACTTTTATGGTATCAATTGTCAACACTCAACAGGTATATACTCTAATTAGATTAATTGGATGTAAAGAATAGGGTACTAGTAACCAATTAAATAGGATGAGAATGCTCAACTTCAACTGAAGGTGATGTGAATGCAGCACCAGCTATTTTGGCTTCAACCTTTGGGTCAAGCAGTGCCTACAATAATATGTGTAAAGAATCTCATTTTATATTAATCATATACCTTAACTAAGAGTAATGGCTGCACCTGTTGAGTGTCCAAAGTATAGATTTTCTTTTTAATACATGTGAATTAGTTATAAATGTGGGGGGAGAAATTAAATAACAATCAGCAAAAACATTTAATTATCTTTAGACTAAACAAATTGGAAATGGGTTCCTTGCTATAATTAGAAAAGTGTAGGATAATGTTGGTCATATTTTGCTGTGGTTATTGTTGTGACATAAAATACAAACAAATTGTAAGCAGTAAAATTAGAACTAAACCTTGCAGATGATATTGATATATTGAAACAGCTGAAATAATGTGTACTGATATATAATCATCAATGATTCATTTGTCCCTCACATGCAGTGGTAGATCAGTTTGTGTCATGGATTTTATGGCAGTGGTCAAGCCATCACTCTCTTTTGTATCTAAGTGTGTCATATTATCACTCTTTTTTTTTTTGGTCAAAATATTTGGAACTCATACATACCTCTTTAAAATGTAGATATCCCTAAAAATATGTAGATATTCCTCTTTATTTACAAATTATGTTTATTTTGGAGATGAAATTGCAAAGAGTGTGTCTACCACAACCACTACCACAACCATAGTTGTTGACAATTTTAAGGATTTAAATCTACAACTATTTCTTTCCATAAATATTGAATTTATGATAATTTCAAACTAAAATTCCAATTTTACATGACAAACTCCAAGATCTAGTAGTATAAGGTTCTACTAAATTCTCAAGGTTGAAGGTTCGATTCCTGAAGCGATACTTATTGGAAGGGTAGCCACAAACCCCGCAATGAATTAGTTCCTTACTAAAAAAAAGTGAGAAAATATACTTGATAGTACAAAAAAACAATTTTATACACATATTAGTTCCATCATTTATGACTTGTGTGTTATTGGCCAGGCCATTGTTGTAAAATTGATTTTCCCATCAAGAAACATTAGGCATCATATCAATTAGAAGGTATATCTTCAATATATAAGTGGGGCATAATGCAACCCACATTCACAACATCAACATTCCAATCACTGTACTATATGAAGCAATGTGGGTATACACATCTTTTTCCATGAATGATTTGCCTAAAGATGTGATTTTACTTGTGAAAACAATGCTCAGTAATATATTCTCCATATCTTTCACACCCATCATTGCTTTTTACCTTTGATGATTGATAGCTTGTGCATGAGTGGAGTAAAATCAAGGAACAAAGTATAGTAGTATACTAATAATAGATAACAGCTATTAAGCTTTCACACTCTGATCAACACAACTCTGGGATCAAAATCAGCCACACAAAAAAAGTTAAATAGGGACAATATATGTAGGAACCTAGGGAATAGGAAAGAAAAAGAAGAAAAAAAGATTTATAATACATCTGATTCTTTCCTTTTCTTCAGCTTTAATTTTACTTTTAATAATTATAACATGCATGAAATGACTAACAACACCTAATAAGCTTTGGCTCAAAAAGAATATACAAAGTTGCTTTAGGTTTTGTGGAAAGTGACATCTTCATCTTGACAAAAGCACTTACCTATTATATATAATATATATACATACTCACACCTGTGCATTCATTAATCTATATGTTTTAGCTATAGTAGAGTGATCCATGAATTATATATATATAATTTAAATTAAATTAAGCATGTTCATTGCTGTGCCAGTTTGATCTCCCTAATGTAAATTCCAAGCTTGGATTTTGACACTCTATATTTTGATCCTTGAAGATTCTTGATTGTATATAGTTGCTTCCCTGCACAAATTAAGAAATCATCTTGATATAGTTCAGGTCAATGCTGTAATATAACCTAATAATTAACACCCCAAATTCAAATTTAGAGTGAAAATGATTTAAATATGTTTCAAAAGGAGGATTTATATGCATGTGATTTCTTGAAGGCATGAATTTTTTATTTAAACAAAATGATTGTTCTAGCTATTAGTATGCAGAAATAGTGAGGTTTAGGTCACAACCTCAGAAAGCTTCCCAATATGCTGAGATGATAGGATTTCTTCTGAACTAAGCTCATTCAAATCTCGGGAATTAACATGTATCCATGCTCCTTCACTGCCATTCATTTGAAAGAAAGTGAACCATCATATACATATTTTTTTTCCCTATAAATCTATCATGATCAAATTCATGAAAATTGATAGCAGAAGGTGAAATTTTAATCTAAATTACAAATTAACCACAACACAAGTTTTGTGCAATATATAGTTTATTTGAAGCCCAACTACTATCCTTGTTATTCAAAGTTTTTGTTGCTAAGGAAGAGTAAAAAAAGGTGTTCATGGTAAAGAATTAATGCACTATTCCCAATCAATAACCATGATAGCTAGATAATTCCCAGGTTGTGGAGATTTTCTTTCTCCTATTGTCCATATATATTACATGCTACTTACATGGTTAACTTTTCAAAATTTGCAGCCATTGAGCTAATTCAGTAGTATAACACTATATACATTATAAACACCTATAACTATTAAGATAAATAGGTTTATGAGTTCAATTACTTATAAAGGCTTCTTTTTGTTTATTTGTTTTGAATGTAAACCTTCTTTTTGTTTATTTGTTATGAATGTAAGCCTTCTTTTACCTATTCATCAACTTAAAACTCACTTTAATTGCCATTACATGTCAGTATGAAAATCAAATAACTTATATACTCCTACTATGAGCAAGTTCATGGATATTCTGATATTAAAAATTAAAAATACTTATGCAGTTTTACATAGCTTGTATTAGAAAAGTAAAGAAATAAAATGCAAAAATTATAAGATTTTTAATAAGCCAAAACAAAATATTGCTTGAGTATGAGGGATATTTTAATCCATTAAAAAACAAATAAATCACCAACATGTGAAATGCAAGTTAGTGGGGACAAGCACCAATCCAAAGAGGAAAAATTATAAGATTAATCTGAATGAAGATACTAATACCACAATAAAGGGAGAAAGAATCACTTTTAAACATAACTAGCACTTGAAATGTTTGACATTTTTTGTGGTACAGTTTCTTTGGAAGTTAAAGAGTAAAGACTCTCAGAATATTTATGTCAAATGAATGAATATAAGTTCATTAGTTCTTGGAGAAAAATGCTGTTTGCTAGCATTCTTTCAAATCTTTTATGGATTCAAATTATTATGTACATAACTACTAGTGTATTAAATTGTGTCTTGAAGTTTTTGCAATCTCCTTAAAGACACCACAACCATAATTGCAGTCATATTTTCATATAATTGTCCTTAGTTGTGATTAATGTAATGTAATACTAACCGCATTAAGAACTACTATTTAAAACACTAATATATATATAAAATTTGACATGCAGAGATGAATGACTTGGTGTAGTAAATAAACTCATATCATAGATGAACCTATAAACCTAATATAATGTCTTAATATTTTTGATGAAGATGTGATGTAAAACATATTTATATATGATTCCTCCACCATGATTTTAGAGCAAGATTTCGTGCTTGGACTCACATTTGCTTCAGTAATTCGTTCTTTGTGCCATAAAGAAAAATGATTACACTCATTGGCGAGTCTATCCTTCATGCTAGAAAGAGGTATCCCTCATGGGTATACAAACGTACGAGGAATGATTTCCATTTGGAATATATAATCTTATCTTAGTTTCTTCTATTCACGTATTACTTCATGCGTAGACTCAAGAAGTTACTCACACATCACATAAGTTAAGCATTAAATCAAATAGAGACTCAAGTGAGGTTGTTGGTCTAACTTCATAGATTCAAGTCCTAAAAATCAAATAGAGACTCTTCACTTATGAAATAAGACCAAATATATTTACCCTATTGATCTTATTAGATAGGAACCTAGTATATTAAGCCACCCTTTTATAAACAATCAAGAGCTCCCAATGTGAATAGCTTATATTACTTATTCTTGTCTTGATGTAAATAATAGGGAACATGTCCACTGCACCACGCAATTAGTTCTAGGCCAAGCCTGGATGCATGGACTTAATTAGAGTATACAAATAATACATATAATAAACCTATAGCATTATTTTTAAAATATAGTATAGACCTATAGCATGTAGCAAAAATAATAGTCCTTCTGTAGGGAGCACATGCTAGTAGGAACTAGAGTTGGTTTAATCTTAAGTGTGAGAGAGGATTAATGCTTGAACCTTAGATTAAAGTGAATAAATATTATTAATATACTCCTACAAAACAACATTCCTGAGATGTAATGAGGGAAGTCTATATGCAATGGATGAGAGAAATAGTAACAAAACATTACATATTAAATCAAATCTTTATGACATTATGCTTATGAATTCATTTATTCCTCTCATACTTACACTCCAATAAAGTGATTTTGTCTGAAAACTAAGAAACCTGACAAACATGCAACTATTTGATTGTGTTATAAGAAATTTCTACGCAGAGACCCAATAGAAGTGTCACAGTTTACTCAAAAAGCCACACACACAAAAACAAACAAACTAGGAATCTGGCTAGAAACTATAAGGGTTTTAAAAAGGATTGAAGTTGACTTTTGTGTAAAGATCCAAGAGGCAGAGAAGCACATGTTATAGACAAAAGTTATTCCTAACCTTCCTAGCCATACACATAATAATTTTAGCATAGGTTTCTGCAGAATATAATTTAAGAAAACTTGGAATAATAGTAAAAGGAGGAAGATTTCGCTTTAGCCAATCTTTTTTCTGAGTAAAAGAAGCACGACTAATAATTAGATAAATTTTTGCTCCAAAGTATAAATTATTGGAATTGAAGGAGTTTGGACTGAAATCATTGCTCCAATTTTCTGGAATTCTAAGTTTAGGGTTTTAATTTCACAAAAACTCAATTCAAATCTTACTGGGTACGTAGGATGGGTAGGAATCATAAATCTGATGAAGTACGACCCTCTAATTTTTTATCTCTAAGTTACAAACCCTTCAATAGACCAAAACATATTTTTGTAGGTGCGAATAATATATAAGAAATGATAAGCATGGAAAAAAGTCTATCTATTTATCTATCTCTAATTTTTGTAAAAAGTCCTTGTAGCATATATAACTTCAATCTAGATATAGCATCTCATGCGATTAAGAGATAAGAAAATCAGTATGCAAAATATAAGATAAGATTATATGTAATTAAATAACAAAGTTTTCAATAATATTATAATATAATATGTATATAAAGTACAGTTCTGAAGAGCATTATTTAATTTTTCTGTGATGTACCTGCTCCTTTTTGAGGTTGAATTTAAAGCTGTGGTAAGTCTTATCTGAATAAATGACTTATGTAAATATACAGAAACACTTCATTCAAGGATATTTCCTGTCTTCTGACCAGAAGAAAAACTTTTGTGCAGTACAAAACGTGAGGAGTGAGAAATTTTCCCATCCAAGTCAAAGCTGACAGAAACCAACTCAATCATGGACCAGATTTATTAGGATTGAAGGGAATGTAGTATACTAATGTGTATAACGCTAAATGTGACTAAGTTATGATTTGTTTCTTTCTTGTATTGGATGAGCATCCTTGTGTTTCTTTAATACAATTTTTTTATCAAAAAAAAAGAATGTAAAATTAAAATGTTCAACATGGTCATGGAATATATATGAATTTTTAATTTGTATCCTCCAATCAATACAAATGTTACTCCAAATTGCCTAAACTCACGTGAATGTTAGGTTCAGTTTGACGAAACTACATGAAAACTTATCACTTATAACTTATAAGCTTAAGCTAAAATTAAAAACTGATAAGCTGGTTAATTAGATTATTTGCTAAGATTAATGATAGACAGACTGGTAGGTGTAAAATGATTTAAATATTGGATTTAACATGTATATACTGACAGCAGTATAAATATTTTTACACTGTTAGCAAATCTTCATCATTCATATGTTAGCTAATATTGACTTTCAAACAATAGTATTACAAATTAACAGTAGATGATGTCTGACAGTGTAAAAAACTTTACACCGTCAAAGCTCTTTTAAAATCTTAAATATTAAGAATAACTTTACATAGCATTTATTATTTAAAAAGTGAAGTAGTTAATTTTTAAATGTAAAGTTGTTTTTTGTTAATAATGAGGTTTGCTTGAATTTCTGTGTACCCTCAAAGCTCTAATTATTGTTTCCAAAGATGGGATAGCTAGCTTGTCTGATATTTGTCAATGTACCCACAAAGACAAGCTATAAATTTAGTGTACGTTATGTTAGATCATCCCATGCTTATCCAATTTTGCAGCATTGCATACTTCAGGAACATTTGGTGTCACATGTCGGGTGTCATTTTGTGTATTATTGATTGCGATTATTAAAAAAAATTATTTAAATTAAAAATTTAATAATTAAATATTTTTCTAGTTAATTATAAACACATATAGTGATATACTCTTTTGAGACATAAGATGTCCTCCCTTATACTTCTACACCTTGATTTTCCACTAAAATATGTAATCCTCCCTATTCCATTTTTGTTTAGAAATGTTTTTGAGGTTAGAACACAGTATAGGAGTTTGCTACATAAGAGATCCTACCTCTTTTGCGTATTAGTTGATTATTGACTATCAAATTTAAATTAGGAGCTACTACCTAACATTAATATTTGATAAAGCTAGAATACCAAAAGTACCACTTTTCAGAAAAATGGAATTGAAACCCCTTAATTTGGATGCTCTAAGAGTAGTGTTATGTAGTAATGTTAGTTATTATTGAAATTGAAAGGACTCAGGGGTAGTCTCCATTAAGATGTGTACTTATAGATGGCATAATAAAGTTTAAAAAAAAAGGAAATTTATATGGAGGGATTAAATTGTTCTAAAAGTATAATGTTAAAGGTAGTTCCTTGTACATTTATTTGCATATATAACTACTACTGAAAAAATTATCTAGTGGTGAATAACTTCTGTTTCTATATATGCATTTAAAGAAGCTAAATGAATTGTACCAAAAAGAGGTATCAGCCAAATGATGCATGGCTACTTTGATCATAATATTGAAAGCACAAGTGGAGAAAGGAAATGAAAAGCAAAAGTAGTCAGAAAAAAGAAGCACTTTTGGGTATCAGAAAAGGGTGGAACTTGATTTGTAATTTTCCCCAACTTTATTATTAAACTCAACCATGCATATATGATATATGGATAGTGGATCTAACCATGCATCCATGCAGATATAATATATAGCCGACACTGACACCAAGGCCTGACCAAAACAATCACACAAACCAGGGAAAGAAAAAGTAATTACCTAGAAGAAGAATTTCCCCATAGATTGCTTGAATTATAGCCCGAATTACTTTGATCTACAAATGCATTTGAAATTTCTGATCTTGGATTTGGTAAACAGTTCTTATTAGGATTAAGGGGTGGTGATAGGGACATGAAATCTTCATCTCCATCTGTCATATTGTATTATATAAAATCATTAAAAAATCATAATCATAGTACTATAGACTTACATATATAGATAAAATTAATAAATCTTCTTTAGTTTTTACTAAGTTGTACTAAAATGAAGCACTTTATATTATAATTTGAAGATGTAAAGAAGACATTATTTTATGGATGAATTAATAGGGTCTGAGTCATAAAGGGGTAGAGAGGGAATCTTCACAGGATTTGAATAAAAGTATACTCAAATTTGGAGCGGAGATCAAGGAATTAATTAGTATAAAATTGCATTAGGTGAAATATTACAAAGGTAAAATATTACCTGATGAAGAGGCTACTACTGGCTTGTCAGTGTTCTTAATAGTCCTATACATCTGCAGAAGCCAAAAAAAGACAAATAAGATGAATATAATACATGGAAATAAATATACAAATAAGCAGTAATAATATATAAGAGGGAAATCTGATTTGTCAATGAAGAAGGAAGATTTGAAGAATAAAAAGGGTGAAAAATAGTGAAATCAGATGCTTCTTTTTATGGATTTTGCTGGGGTTTATTTAATAACCACGAGGTTGATGTTTGGTAAGGTAAGTAAATTTGGTTCTATTATTGAGAAATGATGGCTACTTTTTCTACTTTCTCTTTTTTCTCTCTTTCTTTATCTCTCTCTTGAAAAGTAGTAGTTGTCCTGTTTCCACAGCAAACAACAACTTCAACTGTTCATCCATTCATTCACTGCATGTCTTGGTTCTTGTGCCCCATAGATAGACTTTGGACAAAGTACACTCACTCCTCTCCACAGGCTTGAGCACACAGACACAAGAAGGATGAGAGAGAGAAAAAGGGTTAATATAATTTTTGGTTTTGAATAATTTCATCACCTTGGACCATGATTACCACATCTAATAAACTGAACTTGATTAGAGTATAAGTATATAATAAATAAAATGAACATGATTAAAAAATTAAATAGTGAAAGAAATCATATACATACATGTGCTTTGTGAGAGTTACAAGTGTTGTTTTAGTATTTTTTTTTAGTATAAGAGGTTCATTGTGTGAGTTATATTTAACTTCAGATTAATTTGAGTAGTTTTAAAGACTCATTTAAGAGAGTAATAGTCTTAGATATTTCTTTTTCTTTTTCTTTTTCTTTTTATTTACCCCCATACCTGAAAACTTAATTATTGTTTTGTTTTTCCAAGTGAAAAGAGGTAAAATCAAAAGTGAGAGTGATGTACCTGCAAATGACTCTTGACATGAGCTAGTGTTAGATCTTTGACATCCATGAGTTCCAGAACTGACTTTGGTGTAGCCCCTACCATCCAAAAATACAACAAGAGTTTTCATTAGTCACTCGTCACACACAACAATAGCAACAAAAAGGACAGTGAAACTAAGAGAATAAGAGAGAGAGGGTTAGAGATTCACTTTCATGGCCTCCAAGCAGCTCAACAGCATGAACAAAACGAGCATGAAGAGAACTAGTCCAACGCATTCTTGGAGCCCTCATGTTCTTCTTACTTTGTAGCCTATGCAACATTGTTGATCTCACAAATCCATTTGCAAAGTCAGAACCTCCAATCCCAAACTGATTCTGCTGCTGTTGCTGATGATGATGATGGTGGTTCAAGTATTGAAGCTGCTGGTGAGGTGTTAAACTCTCCATGGTTGTACCATTAAACCTTGAGATTGGTTCCACACCCTTAACACCAATATAAGTATTATAAAAAGCTGAATTAGATGAATTAACTGCATATGGTGAAAACTTGGAGCTTATTCTCTCTATTGAGGAACTGTTTTCCAATGAAGAAGGAAAGTTACTGTTGTAGAGAGGGATTCCATTGAAAGGCCTTGTTATTACTGCACCCTCAGAAACTGGTGAAACCCCATGATGATTTGTTACTGTTGTGACTTGTGATTCTCTGATTGATCTAACAAGGTTTTTCCTCCAAGGGCTCTCAGCCTCAGATGGAGTTTTACTTTTAGGGTTATTGTTATTGTTGTTGGAAAGGGAAAGTTTTATGTCTGTGTGAGTGTGAGGGCTAATTCCTCTGATTGAACTATCACTATGGGATTTAAAGGCTACACCTTCATCAGTATCTGCTCTCCATATATCAAAGGGTGATGAAGAAAAAGAAGAACCCCCTTCAGTGCAAATTGAAGAAGGAGCACTGTTTGGAAGACTAATGTTAAGTGAAAGATCAGGAATCTGATTCTGTGATGAGAAGAAGATCTTATTCTGAGGCATTTTTGGTTATTCTCAGAAAATATTTCAAGCTATAATAAAGGACTAAACCTGAGACTAACAAGGAGAATTAAATCAGAACTATGATAACAAACATGGATACAGCAGGATTCAAGTGGGAGTGTCTGTTATTTCTATACTACTATAATTGATTGATATATATGAAGCTAGAGAACCCACACAAACAATAAAACAAACAAGAAGGAAGAATATTAACTAAGGGTATGGTTGTTGAGGTGCAAAGTAGGGATATTGAAATGAAATATATATGTTTTTCTCTCTCTCTTTGAAACAAGGGCTAAATGGAATAAAAAGACTTAGCTTTTTATTTCTCAGCTTCACAAAACAGACATCCTTTCTTCAATGACTAAGGAGAGAGATGTAATAATAATAATGTGTGGTGATGAATAATAATAATATAAAGAAATGGAAAATATAAAGGAATGAGAAAAGAGAGAGAGATGTATATATTTCTTGGCTAAGTTTGAGAGTATATATAGGAAAGTGACACTCCAACAATTCCTTTCTTTCTATTCTCTATATTAATAACTCTCCTTTTCTGCATAGTTAATAATACAGCAAAGTGCAAAGTTAGGACAATTTTCAGTGTTTCATATTTCCTTTTTCAAAGAGGATGTGTGAAAATTGAAATATTATAAATGAGAGTAATCATAGAGGGACTGTAAATACTGTACCTTCTTTGCTACCTACTTCAATTCTACTGCACCAATTGCAGTGTAGTTAAGTTTTCATACTCTTATATTTTTCCCAATGTTTTCTGATATATCATCTATATTATTTTTCTGTTTACTTCTATTTATTTTTAATTTATAATGTGATCAATCAAATTTTTTATTTCTTTTTTATATGTCTCACACACCTTATTATACATATTAAAAAGGGGGTTGAAGAAACATTTTAATATTTTCCCCCTCCATGCTGTCTTTACTTTACCTACTATAGTGGGTTAATTGTCCAATAAAAATAAATTGATAAATAAATGATGAAAAATAAAGGACTGTCATATAAGTTGAATATGAGAAAAGTAAAGTAACCATCGAGTAAGAGAGTTACAAGTAAATTAAACAACTATCAAACACAATCTGATTAGGCTTAAAAATAGAGGATGAAAGTGAATATTAGGCAAGTCACAAATCAGGTCAAGGGAAAACTAATATCTGCGGTGGAAATAAGAAAAAAAAGTATATACCAAGTATGGAGTGCAATCAATGTTGTCTAAGGTTTGTTTGGGAGTTGAATTTTGGAGGGGAAGGAAGGGAAAGGGAAGGCTTGAGAGCCATGAAATACACTTGTGTGAGATGACTCTCAAGTCTTCCATTTCCCTTACTTCCCCTTCAAAATTCAACTCTCAAACAAGCCCTAAGGCATTTTAGACAAAATAGCAACCCTAGCCTCAAGCACAATCTCACGTGAAGTAAATCTGCCCATTTTCTCTTATTACAAGATTTACATATATATCCATTCTATAGTTTAATAATAATAATAATAATAATAATAATAATAATAATAAGAGTAAATATTAATTTCAGTCTCTTATGTTTTTCGACTTTTCTAGTTTGGATCCTAAAAAATTTAAAAACTCAAAATGGTCCCAAAAAATTTTAAATGTAGGTTAAATTAGTTATTTTAACATATTTTACAACATTTAATAAAGACTAATTTGACTCACATTTAAAAAAATTCGAACCACTTTAAATTTTCAATTTTTAAGGGATTAAATTAAAAAAACCAAAAAATATGAGAGACTGAATGTGTATTTATTCTAATAAAAATTATTGTTATTCCCATAGCTAAAATGGTCTGTCCAAATAAGATGGGTGGGGTGTCATTTAGGGCCCAAGCTAAAAAGGACTCCAAAACAAACTTATTACCTTCATTTAGTAGAGGATTAAAGAACATTATTACAAATATACTCTAACCTCAATTATTGTTTAAGGGAAACAAACATATATTCCTGAATCAGTCTACATTTATAGAGATCATGTCTTTAAATTATAAAATAGCCTTGATTTGTAGTATGCTCATTATTAATACTACCTGAAATTCCAATACATCTTCTGTATATTTATTGCCTAGATGCTTAAACCTGTCATATATATTGATTACTAGTTCATGTTATTAGTGATTAATTAGCTTGAATTCAATTCAACCACAATATAATCAAGCCTTAATTCAATTGGAGGAGTCGCTTACATGGATCAAGTGAAGATATACATAAATCATGTTTATTATATTTGAATTCAATATAGAGAGTTAAAAAAAATTTGTTTTTTCACATGTATTCTCGCACTGTAGGCAATTATGTCTGAGCCAAGAATATCCATAGGTATGTGGGGCTAACTCTCCCAACAGACATATTTTTCATCCACAAGTCTTGAACCCAAAACCTTGCTTAAGAGAAATCAATTATGTACCACCTGACCATCGTTCATTGGTTATCTAGAGTTAATTAATTTGCTGCTGCAATTTTCTCCAAGACAAAATTACCAGATCTAGTTATTGATTCATGCTAAAAAAAATATATGCTAAAGTACAAAATTACCAAATATAGTTATTGTTACTTAAGTTGTCCTTCTTGGAATCCGTTTTCATATAACCTGTTGTATCAATTGCTTGATGTTGAGAACACGAATTGAACACCATCTCTAAAATAGTGAAAAAGGAAACAAAAACATAATATAATAATTTGCATAATATCTATAGGCTTACAAGGATTTCAACAATAAGATATATATTTTTCCTTTTCAACCAATAGAAGAAAATTCAAATAGAATCACAATAGTGGTAAATACTTTCTATCAAGTAATATAGATACCTTTTAGAAGACTTAAACTCAAGATATCTAATTGAGTTATAATAATCATGTAATGATTATGATTTCGGGCTGGTGAAATAAAATTGATATGATGTTTATATTCAATAGTATTTTTTGGTGGACCCTATATAGTGGACAAATTACAAATTATTAATTTTTATACGACTTAGGTTTAAATGGTCAATCTTTTTTCATGTTTTAGGGTCTATTAAATGCAAATCTCTTATTTTTGTTAAAACTACTACCCTTCACAAAAACACAAGGGCTTGTTGCACTACATTGCAAAGGCTAGTAGAAAATAAAACTAGTTTAAAATCTTTCACATAATCATGGAGTTAAAAAATTATTCACAATATGTCTACTTTACTGAGAACAGAGACATCTCAAATCATATGTTATTTCCTATCCTTGATCAATTAGAATGATACTTTTATTTACTTTCTTCTTTTTAATTTTTTTATTTATTCATGTGACAATATTTAATTAATTTGAGATATAGAATGAGATACGATTTGAGAGAGATGATCTTTCTCCCATTACAAGATGGTATAAGTGGTTCATGAAAGTTCATTTGGAATGCTAGGTCATTTTATCATTATGATTAAATGAAGTGGTTGTAATAGTAAAGTACAAAATAATTTTGATTTTAGTGGACCCATTGACCTGAATGTGTGAAGAGAGAGTGAGAGATAGGGAAAGAGGGCCTAAAGGGTTGTTTGTTTCCTTCCATATATTTGTCATTACAAACCCCTAATTTCAAATTCCTTTGTAAGTTTCTTAATTCCTTTTCATTCTCCCAAATATTCCATTCTAATCCTCCCAACAACTTGTCTAACATTTTTTGTGTTTTTCTGTGTCATTTTCACATGACCTTCCTCACCCCCAACATTTGACCTCAAATAATGTTCGTAGATTTTCAAAATATTGGCCTAGGATAAATCAACACTAAAAATATCATATCGTACGTGACCCTTTTCTCTTACATTTAGACTTTGTAAATGGCTTGTCTTTTTGGTCTCTTTAATACATTCACCATATCTAGACTAAATATATCCTTGGCCAAGTTCAACCTTATTGGGGTAACGACAAGAAATATGATTGATGATGTTCTTCCTAGACTCACTCCGCGAGTTGCATGGTCCTATGTCTAACTCTGAATCCAAGGCATAAATAGTACGTACTTAAGAAATAAATTGAGTTAATGTGTGTCCTTATGCACATCTTAAGCTAGAAATTAATATATGTTTTTTTTAGTTTTAACCCCTATATTTATTGGGGATGGCTATCCACCCAAAAATGAATTAATTGCTTCACCTTCTTCAACACAAAAAAGTTACAATGAATGAATGAATGATTAAATATATTATTGTTAAGAGCAAGTTAGCAGAGAAATTAATAGTTGAGCTAGAGGGTTTGGGTGAGCATAACAACGTTAATCTATTTACTAAAATAATTTTAGCAACATATTTTAGTTTGATTAAGGAATGAAAGATATTTTTGTCCATTTTTTTTGTATATATTATTAACATGTACTTTTATAAAATAGGATGGACTCATGTTTACTAGCACCATGTATTTTTTTTTAAAAGAAAAATTATATTAAACAAAGTATAAGGAGTGTCTGCCCAATATAGGGAAGATCAAAAATTAATTTTTTTACAAGCTAAATCAATACAAGACAATGGATTACCATACATATATATATATATATATTTATGATTAATCCATTAATTAACCCCATCACTGAGTGTGAAAAATTAATGCTTGAAGCATGTGAACATCAAACCGATTGGTGAAATATGTATGGACATAGTGATTGTTGGATATTCCAAATGTGAATGAAGAAGTCTTAAATTGGACAAAAATAAGGTTAAATTAGTTATTTTAACATATTTTACAACATTTAATAAAGACTAATTTGACTCACATTTAAAAAAATTCGAACCACTTTAAATTTTCAATTTTTAAGGGATTAAATTAAAAAAACCAAAAAATATGAGAGACTGAATGTGTATTTATTCTAATAAAAATTATTGTTATTCCCATAGCTAAAATGGTCTGTCCAAATAAGATGGGTGGGGTGTCATTTAGGGCCCAAGCTAAAAAGGACTCCAAAACAAACTTATTACCTTCATTTAGTAGAGGATTAAAGAACATTATTACAAATATACTCTAACCTCAATTATTGTTTAAGGGAAACAAACATATATTCCTGAATCAGTCTACATTTATAGAGATCATGTCTTTAAATTATAAAATAGCCTTGATTTGTAGTATGCTCATTATTAATACTACCTGAAATTCCAATACATCTTCTGTATATTTATTGCCTAGATGCTTAAACCTGTCATATATATTGATTACTAGTTCATGTTATTAGTGATTAATTAGCTTGAATTCAATTCAACCACAATATAATCAAGCCTTAATTCAATTGGAGGAGTCGCTTACATGGATCAAGTGAAGATATACATAAATCATGTTTATTATATTTGAATTCAATATAGAGAGTTAAAAAAAATTTGTTTTTTCACATGTATTCTCGCACTGTAGGCAATTATGTCTGAGCCAAGAATATCCATAGGTATGTGGGGCTAACTCTCCCAACAGACATATTTTTCATCCACAAGTCTTGAACCCAAAACCTTGCTTAAGAGAAATCAATTATGTACCACCTGACCATCGTTCATTGGTTATCTAGAGTTAATTAATTTGCTGCTGCAATTTTCTCCAAGACAAAATTACCAGATCTAGTTATTGATTCATGCTAAAAAAAATATATGCTAAAGTACAAAATTACCAAATATAGTTATTGTTACTTAAGTTGTCCTTCTTGGAATCCGTTTTCATATAACCTGTTGTATCAATTGCTTGATGTTGAGAACACGAATTGAACACCATCTCTAAAATAGTGAAAAAGGAAACAAAAACATAATATAATAATTTGCATAATATCTATAGGCTTACAAGGATTTCAACAATAAGATATATATTTTTCCTTTTCAACCAATAGAAGAAAATTCAAATAGAATCACAATAGTGGTAAATACTTTCTATCAAGTAATATAGATACCTTTTAGAAGACTTAAACTCAAGATATCTAATTGAGTTATAATAATCATGTAATGATTATGATTTCGGGCTGGTGAAATAAAATTGATATGATGTTTATATTCAATAGTATTTTTTGGTGGACCCTATATAGTGGACAAATTACAAATTATTAATTTTTATACGACTTAGGTTTAAATGGTCAATCTTTTTTCATGTTTTAGGGTCTATTAAATGCAAATCTCTTATTTTTGTTAAAACTACTACCCTTCACAAAAACACAAGGGCTTGTTGCACTACATTGCAAAGGCTAGTAGAAAATAAAACTAGTTTAAAATCTTTCACATAATCATGGAGTTAAAAAATTATTCACAATATGTCTACTTTACTGAGAACAGAGACATCTCAAATCATATGTTATTTCCTATCCTTGATCAATTAGAATGATACTTTTATTTACTTTCTTCTTTTTAATTTTTTTATTTATTCATGTGACAATATTTAATTAATTTGAGATATAGAATGAGATACGATTTGAGAGAGATGATCTTTCTCCCATTACAAGATGGTATAAGTGGTTCATGAAAGTTCATTTGGAATGCTAGGTCATTTTATCATTATGATTAAATGAAGTGGTTGTAATAGTAAAGTACAAAATAATTTTGATTTTAGTGGACCCATTGACCTGAATGTGTGAAGAGAGAGTGAGAGATAGGGAAAGAGGGCCTAAAGGGTTGTTTGTTTCCTTCCATATATTTGTCATTACAAACCCCTAATTTCAAATTCCTTTGTAAGTTTCTTAATTCCTTTTCATTCTCCCAAATATTCCATTCTAATCCTCCCAACAACTTGTCTAACATTTTTTGTGTTTTTCTGTGTCATTTTCACATGACCTTCCTCACCCCCAACATTTGACCTCAAATAATGTTCGTAGATTTTCAAAATATTGGCCTAGGATAAATCAACACTAAAAATATCATATCGTACGTGACCCTTTTCTCTTACATTTAGACTTTGTAAATGGCTTGTCTTTTTGGTCTCTTTAATACATTCACCATATCTAGACTAAATATATCCTTGGCCAAGTTCAACCTTATTGGGGTAACGACAAGAAATATGATTGATGATGTTCTTCCTAGACTCACTCCGCGAGTTGCATGGTCCTATGTCTAACTCTGAATCCAAGGCATAAATAGTACGTACTTAAGAAATAAATTGAGTTAATGTGTGTCCTTATGCACATCTTAAGCTAGAAATTAATATATGTTTTTTTTAGTTTTAACCCCTATATTTATTGGGGATGGCTATCCACCCAAAAATGAATTAATTGCTTCACCTTCTTCAACACAAAAAAGTTACAATGAATGAATGAATGATTAAATATATTATTGTTAAGAGCAAGTTAGCAGAGAAATTAATAGTTGAGCTAGAGGGTTTGGGTGAGCATAACAACGTTAATCTATTTACTAAAATAATTTTAGCAACATATTTTAGTTTGATTAAGGAATGAAAGATATTTTTGTCCATTTTTTTTGTATATATTATTAACATGTACTTTTATAAAATAGGATGGACTCATGTTTACTAGCACCATGTATTTTTTTTTAAAAGAAAAATTATATTAAACAAAGTATAAGGAGTGTCTGCCCAATATAGGGAAGATCAAAAATTAATTTTTTTACAAGCTAAATCAATACAAGACAATGGATTACCATACATATATATATATATATATTTATGATTAATCCATTAATTAACCCCATCACTGAGTGTGAAAAATTAATGCTTGAAGCATGTGAACATCAAACCGATTGGTGAAATATGTATGGACATAGTGATTGTTGGATATTCCAAATGTGAATGAAGAAGTCTTAAATTGGACAAAAATAGATGAGTTAAAGAACATATAAGTGGATGGACCCATAAACCTAATGCCTTAAAGTTTTAGGTCAATATGTGGTGTCAATTTAACTTCTATGCTTCTTTCACTTAGCGCATGAAAGAATGATATAGCCCATGAATGAAGTTTCTCAATAGTGATTAGATTATTTCTGCTTATTATTAAAATTTACTTAATTTGTCCTATAATAAAATTTGTAGGAGTAGCTCTCTCATATATAATAGTTTAAGGTGTGTTAGAGTTTCAAAATTGTCTAGAATCAAAACAATTTTTATAGTTTAATAAATGCATACGAATGTACTTAACATTACCCATCAACAAATCTCCACATGCATGCAAGAATTAAACTCAACCATGTGAACTATAAATGAATTCCTTACCAATTGCACTAATAGTCTGCAACACGGCCACACCATGCGATAATTATATATAAGTATTTTTGTTCATTCCTGTATACAGCCATGTAGCGGGCCAGGGTAGAAAGAAGGACCAAATTCCAAAGCAACATGCATTGCCCAAACACATATAAGTAGAGTGTAGTGAGAAATGATTTTGCAATACATTGCTTTATGCATGGTTGAATGCTAGAAAAAGATAAAGACGAAAAAGCAAATCTTTTTCTCAATTTCAACTACCTTTTCATACCAATAAAAAAGTCTAGTAGGTCAGGGCATCAGAACTACTATTTCAGCTTTTCCATATAAAAAAAACATGGTGGGTTTTGCTTTGCCATGCATAACAATGCATCAAGCATTTGGGATTTTGAATTTTTATTTTTATTCTATTTTTGACTTTTATGGTTCCTTAGATAATTTAGCTTCCTCAACTTGATGAATGATATAAGTATTTGTGTTACTTTTAGTGTTTGGTTAAGAGAACCAATTCGATGAAGTGACGCATGTTGATGTTATGCATACTACTATAAATGACCTCCACCATGAAGGGTCAAAACTGTGGGAGACAAACAAAAAAGAGAGAGTTCCTAAGAGACATGCAATATTGGTTGTCACTCACCTTTCAATATTTCTTGAATTTCTTGGATTATTGCATGGCATTAGTTGTAAATGCAGGAAAAAGGAATTTGGAATAATATTGGTCATACATCTAGCTAAGAGTTTTGTCTAAACATCTTACTCTATCAATTTCAAAAAAATTGATGTTTAAAGTTATGCAACAATTTAAGAAACTAATAAATATTGTAAAAATTGAATATATTTGACCAAACTATCCCTATTAAATTTTCATATATTTTCACAATTAACTATATGTATTCATCATAAAGTTAATATCAATTCCAATAATTGAAGGAAAAAATTGGAATAGAAGTTATTAAGAGAGCAATATATTTGAGTGGGGAAAAATTGAGAGATTAGTTCTATCCAAATTTCACATGTGTATTGAAAATAATTACTATAAGAGGGCACTGTGTTGAAAAGTGGAAAAAAAATTGGAAGATAAATTATGAGTAATTATTAAATTAGGTAGGAAAAATTGCTTAATTTGGTCTAGTTTGAACATCAAAACACTTACTTCTTCCACCTTCTTGTAATTTCATTCATTTTTGTTAAGCTTTTAACAGTGTTTATTAGTTATGGGACAATCCCTACCAACAAAGAAAATGTTTAATAATAAGACGTTGGTCTAGTGATATAAGACTTTACTGATATCCAGCAAGACTAAAATGTCAATGATTAAATTTCTATGAACAATACTTGTTGTAAAGGATAACCACAAAGTCCAAAAAGAATTTATTCCTTATTAGTAAGGAATACTATTAGCAAAGTAAATGTTTTGGACAAGAGAACAGAAAATTGGATCTCAAATATTGGACACTTTACTGGGCCAGAATGTGATGATCTATATCTACTCCACACAATGCAGTATTCTTTGCAAGCATGGCCTGAGCGTTCAATGCAACAATTTAGTCATCAACAAAAATATTACTTTGATAATTTATATATGATAACTTCTAGTTGTCATTTGAACTTTAGATGAATTTTTTAAAATACATGCAGGATTAAAATATAAAAAATAAATGGGAAATAAAAATATTTAACTTATTTTTAGAAAAGTTGTAAAATTTTAGTTATCCATTTAACACTAGTCCCCCAACTTTTTTTAAACTATAGCCCTCAAAACTTTTAATAATCATGACTTCTTGCGTTAATGTATTTGTTTGGCATGCCAACATATTTGAGTGTGATTATTTGGGGTTAATGACTAATAACTTGTTTAGTAATAAAATTATAAAACGTATTTATGATAAGCTTAAAGACGTCTACGTCCATAAATAATGTGAAACTTCTTTATAAGTGTGATACAATTAAGCACGTCTGAATTCTTTACCTTTATAATAAGTACTTTTTAATTTTTTATTGGAGTAAGAATATCATTAACCTTCTTAATAATATAATGAAAAATATATTCTATACTTCTATAGATAACTAATAAAATAGGTAGAATAAAAATATATAGAATAAGATTTTAAACCTAGCACCAACTAGTAACTAGTTTACTAATAAAACGTCTTTGAAAGTGCAACATTAATAGGAGAAGACTAAGAATATCTTTCATTTCTTAGATTAGAAGTTGGAGTAGATTTGTCACCCACAACATATTATTCCAAAAATTTCAAATTTTTAATAAATCCGGATATAATATAAGAATAAGAAGAATGGATCAACTCAAAATAAAAAAAGGTTATAGGTATACATTAACACAGCTGGTGACTATATTCCTGAAATGATAGGGCATCTTGTTAAAGTCAAAAGAAATACTAAAGTAGTGTGCTATGTTTAATATCAAATATAATGGGGCATACGTAGAGGGTACAAACAATAATATACCCTTTTTACAATAATTGTTAGAGAAACATTTGATGACCCTTTGCATTTTGGATATATCTTTGAAATACATGTATATATATATATATATATATACAAAATAGAATACGAAAGTCGATAATGATACAATGAAATTTAAATAATGTTAATTACAATGTCAAAATTTGATGTAAAAGTTATAGAACTCAGGTACAAAGACAAATTGATTATGCCACTCAAACCTTCTTGATAACTAACTTCTCAAGAAATTAAAATCATGAGGGGATTTCCATGGAAATGACCAAATAACTCAATCATCTCATTGAACACTCTTAAGCAGTTATATACTCTGGAATTGATTGTTTATTTATCTAAAAATGATTTTTCTAATTTAATGGATCCATGGAAATGATTGCTAGTCCTATATCATTAGAGTTTCAAAGTTACTTGAACTTTATGAACTAGAACATTTATACTTATGCTTAGATTTAAATGTTTACATATAAGGTATGAATCACAAGTAATTGCTTTAAAAAAATTTATGGGTTTCTCTCTATTTAAAATATAATGTTTACTAACACAGTCACTTTCAAGTAACTGTGTTATCAATGTTATTAGTCTAAAAGACTTCAACATCAGTGATAAATATGAATAATTGGATCATTAACCTCTTGAAACGTAGGATATTTAGATTTGCCTCTTAGTAGAGATAATTGGTAGAGAAGGTATCAAATTCTTAAATATGGATTATCTTATAAGTAGGAGCATTGCTTGATGCTTTCAAACATACCAAAAAGAGGATGTTTCTGAATTCAAAAGATTGATAAAAGCTTAGTCATTTCAACCATTACCTTTTTTGTGGAATGATTGGCATCTTAGTGGAATTATGCATTTAACTTATACTAGTAATCCATAAGCTTCAATAACTTACACGCAATAGTTTATGGTATATATTGTAAAAGGTTACTAGGCTAAATTAGTTAAATCATACAAGATGCCTTGGAAGATATATTGTGAAAGCATTCAGATTTAGAAATTCCACAATTTTAGTGCTAGGTGGCTAACAAAAAGTGCCTTTGGCCTTAAGCTTGAGTAACATCAGAATCTAAGGTGGAATTTTAGGGATCAACCTTATAGAGATCACCATAGTCACAGCTTCATCTATAGTTTAAGGGAAAAGGTTTTCTTGTGCAACAAGTTATACTAGGAAAGAGTAGTGCATCATCACATAGTTTCAAATTTTCAATTATACTACCCATAGAATGAAAACTGTTATATTCCAAATCATATGGATATAAGATAAAGCACAGTTATATATACTTCAGGCATGGAATCAAATCATATGGATATATGTAAACAGGTATATATGGTGCAAATCATAAGAAAAAGCATTGTTACAGGTTTTAGAATGCAGCATATCAATTACTGAACATACTTTGGAATAAATAAAATAAATGAGCACCTACATGACCATAACTTTTTTTATTACAAACTTTGTACAGGCACATTCATTTTTTTTTTAGATTTTTTAACAGGAGAATAATACTATGTAATCACAATTATTTGAGAATAAAGTTAAAATTTGATTTTTCTTTTGTTAGCATTGTTTTTAATTAGTATTAATAGAATGGAACTTATAAAATATGGACATAATTTGAATCATTGTAAAAGAAATGTTATAATGGGAGCATGAGAACATATGAAAAGTGTAAGCGTAACAAATATGATTGTTAAATGGTAAGTTTGATTTTTAAAAGAATAACAGACTGAACATCACGAAATTGATTGTTTAATATTTGGTAACTTTGGTCACTAAAATAATCATATGAAGTACAAAAGTGGGTGTCGTGGTTTATTACAATTTAAAGGATATCATAGTAAATTTTATTTCTCTAGTTTATATGACATATGCAATATCAAATGATGATATATAATATAAAAATGTTGGAGCTATGCGTCAACCACCAAATAATATATACGACAAAAAATTGTTCAATGCTATGCCTCAGTCAATGCACTTCTCTTTTTCAAATCAAACCGATGAGTAAAGTGACACAACCCTGTTGTACAGAAGGCTTGGACTGAAATGAAAAAAGTTATTTACATAAAAAATGACAAAAAATATATTAACAGTTCAATGTTTTTGGTTAGCTTGATTAATGGGCCAGTAAAAATGGGTCAGCATTTAGAGCTTGCTTTGGGATGGACCTATGGGTGAAAATAGAAAACTTTTTGCGTGGAATCAACTCAGTTGCGCCATTCAAACCGATATCATTTTCCAAATTGGGCCGTCAAGTCGATTGTGTTGTAGGTGTGATCAAATAATATGGTATGGTAAGGGAATGAAACAAACCCAATACAACATGGGTGAGTCAAGACTTTTTAATCACGGAAAAAAACGACTAGAGAAATTATTCTTGTTCTTTGGTACATAGGATAAAAATGTCATTACATTATATTAAAGGGTAAAAATGACACATTATATTATGTTTTGTTTTTTTGTGTACTTTCCTCTTTAGTACTAAAGATAATTCTTACCCATTATTTGAGTTTAATTTCAGAATTCATGTATGTGAAAAGATAAAGTTGGAAGATATTGTACTATAGTTGGGGAATTAGTCTTGCTTATTAGGTATGAAGGTCTTGTGTAAATAAACAAGTCGTTTGGCAAATAGAATCCAAGCTGCAATTCCAATTTCAATACTACCAAAATTGAAATTGGATTATTATGGCAACTTTTGTTATGGGAAAGAAAAATCATCTTTTACATTAAAGGAAAAGAAAGAAACCAAAAATATGGGAAATAATGTGGGTAAACAATAAAGGTGCTCTATTATTACATTTGAACTAGAAACCTTATGCACAAGTATATAATGCGCAAGAAATCTTAGAACAATAAGGGTGCTCTATTATTACATTTTCTCTCATATCTAATAAACCAACAAAGAACAAATGAAGAAAAGATGACAGATTTTGCTCCTTAGTATAGTACAAACAAGTGAGGAAAAAATAATCAAATCTTAGTTAACTATTAGCTAAGGAGACCTAGAAATCAGATTAAGAATAGGGACTTAGAAGCAACATGCCATCCAAACACGTACATGAACATGAATATCACATTCCTATATTGACATGTTGAGAAGTAAACATCTAATGATGTCCCAGGTGTTATGGAGTTGCTAACATTTCTTACTTATTATAGTACAAACAAAAGCCATAAGAGTTTCTATATTTTTCAAATTATCAGCTAGGTGCATTTTCTAGAACAGAACAAAAACTATCACGGGGGAAAATGACAAAATTTCCTCATTATTCATCAAACTTCACTGAGCTAATTCTAGTGTTCTTTCTACCTTTAGGAGAATCTGGGTATTGTTCTTAACAGGAAATGAAGGTATTTTGCTACAACCCAACTTCAAACACACAAAAAACTATAAAATTACATTAAAAATGAGCACTTAGAAGCAGCCAAAACATCTAAACACAAATACTTTTGTTACTTCCATTCCTACATTGCCATGTTGAGAAATAACACATGCATTGCCATGTTGAGAAATAACACATACATTGCCATGTTGAGAAGTACACACATAGAAAGCCGCTTCTCCATAACCGATGGGGAGTGAAGAGTGGGACAACGGTTAATGGGAATTTCACAAAAAAAAATTAAATTAAATTAAAGTTTTTTTTGTTAGAAGAGAGGATTCTGGTAAGATAAAATAGATTTTCAGTTTTGTTTTGTTTTACTTGTTGATTAACTAATAGGTTAAAGTTCAAGTGATTTTATATGCTAGTACTCATGATAAGTAATAGTAAAATAAAGAATGGGAATACATTTAATATTTGATAAAAAATATTTATTACTCATGACAATCTTATCCAATGAAATTAATATTGTTCCTGTGAAGAAAGTTTGTAATTCAAACAAAAACAAAAAAATATGTTTAAAGACCATCCAATAATCTCCATTAAAAATATATGGAAAGAATCACTTAACTTTTAAAAGTTTTTCCTCTAACTATTTATTAATCTCTTTTTTAGTTAATCAGTTTATTTAGCATGCCATCTATTAATTTCAGCAAGCTAGTTGATTGGGAGAAATGATTTTAATTAGCTTTAACTTCATCAAAACCAAATTAAGTTTGAGAAGAAAAAAATGTATGCACATATGTGTAAACTAATCATTTATTATTATCGACTTTTCAAAAAAAATCAAATGAATGATAAATGATATAATAAGTATATATAAATGATATAATAAGTATATATAAATGTGAATTGATATTACATTCATTGAGTTTTACATAGAGCAGTAGAGACGTATGTTTAAAAAGTAATCAAATGTTTTCAATACGTTGAAATAATGTTTGAAAAGAACATTTAAAACTAATATAAGAATTGTTTTTAATAACATAAAGTTATTTGATTGATTATCTTGTTATATAGTTTATCTATCTATATCTATACTATATATAAAAGGAAAATATGATATAGCTACTATCATGATATGATTTTCATTTTCCTATTTTTGCCTTTTATATTTTTTATCTATACTATATATAAAGGGAAAACAAGATATAGCTACCATTATGATATAATTTTCATTTTTCTATTTTTGACCTTTATATTTTTTAATTTCTATAAAAAATATCCTAATAATTATATGTGACCACCACAACATATTAACCATTTTCTCACCTTAATTTAACAATTAAGATAAAAACAAAAAAATATAATATAAAGTGCATCTATAAAAATTACAATATAAAGTATATTCAATATAAAAATTATTCCAATCCACCAAAATAAAATATATAAAACTTAAATAATAGTATTTATAAAATACTTTGACATTAGTATTTTATGATATCATTGTAAAATTATAATCTTTCCTTTGTTATTTATACCATATTCTTGATTATTCCTCTCTTGCTCTGTTCAGTACATACAAAGGAGAGTGTTTGAGAGTAACCTTTTCCTTCTAACAAAATAACTGCCTTATATATCCGCAGTCGTTGTTACTCATCATTTACCCTGGATCCCATTAAAAAATTTCATTTAATTAAAAATTATTAAAATAAAAATTATTATTTTGTGAAATTTGATTAGCTAGAAATATGATGACTCTCTCTTTATCCCCAACGGAGGATCCTTGTTTGAGTTTTACTATATAAATTACTACATAAATCAAATGATATCATAATAGTTTTTCATAAAATATGTTAATAAAAAATATATGACTATCTATTTATAAATTTTATACATTGTAATGACATTATTCACATTTAATTATTATTTATTCTTCAAAAAATAATAATAAAATCAATAATAAATTATATGATAATTGTAGGTTGAGAATATATAATAAATGTTATGCTTTATTCTTAAAGCACTGCTTTCATTTTTCTTATTCGGTTTGTGATTTTGTTCTTTTTATGTGTCTATAGATTCATCTAACTTCTTCATAAAAATCATTACTTAAGATGAACTGTTCATAAAATTAAAATATTGATATAGAAGACATAACTTTGTAGTAAAAAACGAGGGGATTTTGGATTTGGATAAAGCAAAATCGCATTATTTATTCATTTTATTATTGTATTTTGAATATTAAATATATTTTTCGTGTTGTGACAAGCAACTATAAACTCCATTCTGGCTTTCTTTCTCTCTGTGTATATAAAGAGCCACCCACACCTCACACCATACCAACAACTAACAACAACAACTCTTCTTCATCCTCTCTCTCTCATTTTATAAATCATTATTCCTATTACATGCAAAACCGTTTCTAGGGTTTTCACTTTTTCTACCATCGCTTTTTCAATTTCCGTAACCGTTGTTCTGATACATCATTTCAATGGCATTTCCAGCGAAGAAGCTCATCGACGATCCTAACAGTACATTTCTTTCTCTCCATCTCTCTGTCTATCTATTCCTTTCATGTTTTTGTGTGCTTTGTTCCGTTCAATTTCTTACTGTCGATGCGATTTTTGTTAACTTCAACTGTTAAAATCGAGAATCGGCTTGCTCTTGCTATTTTCTTTGTCGTAGAAGAATTCGTCTTCATGTTTGTGTTATTGCGTTTAATGCTTTCAGTTTTGTGCATTTTGTTGACTTCGTGTTTTTCCTTGGACCTGAAATGTTTTGGCATTCGTGTTCTACTGGATCACAACTGAGTTTAAAATGAAGGAAATCGATGTTTTTCTTGTGATTTTAAGTCTCAGTTCGAGTATTACAATTAACGTGAAAATATTAAATGTTAGATTCCTTACACTGTTACCACTGGAAAGCAGCATTGTGCACTCGAGGAGAATTCAACTTGGTGTTTGTGTTGTCGCGTTTAACTATTTTGGTTTTGTGCATTTTGTTGACTGCCTTTTCTTTACTTTTAGCATTGAGTTTGAAAAAAGTTCGTATGAAAAGGTCATAGGATTGAATTTAAGTTTTCTTTTTCAGAAAGTAAAATGTTAGATTCCTTATTTTAGAGAAGGTTAAAAGGTCATCAAAATTAATGTAATTGTTTTTTTTATAAATAAACTGTTCCATTTCAAAGGTTATGGTTCAATTTGATGAAGTAAAATGTTAGATTCCTTCTTTTTGAGAAGAAGATTAAATGTCATAGAATTGAATGTAAGTGCTTTTTAAAAAAAATAATCTTTCAGTTCAAAGTTTACCATTCAATTTGAGAAAGAAAAATATTAGGTTCCTTCTTTTTTTTAACTGTTTGAACCAGAATTGTTATAGTGTTGTTTGACTAAATCTTACTGACCTTAAAATCAAGGGGAAAGAGGGAAATCATTGCTTCTATCATTATCTTTCAATGATTCGCTGTTAGTTATTTATTGTTTTACTTCAAAGATTGTGATGAAATGTCAGAAGATGATGGATGTAGTATTAGTTGCATTCCTATCTAATGCTTTTGTGTTGTGATAGACAAAAGGATAATGAAGAAACAATCATTTCGATTCTTGGTTTTTTTGGAAGCTAAATAATTTCAGCATTTTCCCCCTCAATTTGATTTGCAGATGTTGTGACTGAATTCATTGATGGTCTTGTGGAGACATATCCTGGTTTACAGTATTTAGATGGCTTTCCTCAGGTGATTTACACACTATGCAGAACTTTGACTGTTTGTATGCATGACAGTTCCTGAAGTTTTTCTTTGTTGGAATGCAGGTGAAGGTTGTTTTGCGTGCTGATGTTGCTTATGCAACATACGATAAGGTTGCAGTAATATCAGGTGTGCTTCCATTTATTGAAGATTTTCCGGTTTAATTTCTAGGATTTGCATTATTAGGATTCACATAAAATCATGTAGGAATTGTCATTTTGGGTGAACGGGCAGAACTGTGAAAGTATGATATTTGACCCTGTTAAACATATATGAATGGAACATCTTGGAGTGATTTTGCAACTTCATTTGTTCAATAATCACTTAGTTTCATTAGGAGAATTATTGTTTAATCTCACTTTTCATGTTACAGGGGGAGGAAGCGGCCACGAGCCTAGTCATGCTGGATTTGTGGGAGAAGGAATGCTGACTGCAGCCATCTGTGGAGATGTCTTTGCTTCTCCACCAGTTGATTCAATTTTAGCTGTATGTTTACTTGTTACTGGAAGTGATGTGTATATCACCCTTTCAGTTATAGATATATTGATCTCTTTTATAATTCTATTATGATAAAAAAAAAATTAGGGGATACGAGCTGTAACCGGTCCAATGGGATGTCTTCTGATTGTAAAGGTATTATTTGTTTTTTTCCTTCTGTGATACTTTAGCACTTTGGCATGTTGCGTACAGTTTTTAACATCAATTTTTTGGATTAGTATGTGTTGATGAACTATACACAAAAATTGTTGTCTTCATTTATTAAGACAATACATGGTGCAAAGACTTGAAAGTAAGTTTCTTTGTTACAAAATTCTTGACACTATGTACCCCCTCTTCCAAGAAAAAAACTAGATGCCCTCTGAAATCAACCAAGACATGAATAACATATACGATGATAAGTGTGGTTTTTACACAAGCATGGTCAGTTCACTTGGAGTCATTAGGATTTATTTGTTTCTGGATTCATAGTGTTCGAATTTGGATGTTGATAGAACTATACTGGTGATCGCTTAAACTTTGGTTTGGCTGCTGAGCAAGCAAAATCTGAAGGCTATAAAGTGGAGGTATGTTTAGCTGGCAGTTGTTTACTCCTTGTACTTCAAATATTAATATAATTATATAAAGTTGGACATATATTTTGCTATTGCAGACTGTCATTGTTGGGGATGATTGTGCGCTACCACCACCTCGAGGGATTGCTGGAAGAAGAGGTTTAGCAGGGACTGTTCTGGTTCATAAGGTTCCTTCACAAAGCCACTTTTGTTTTTTTACGCATTCTGTTTGCCCCCCTGCATATAAATGCCATTTTAAACCAGGATTTTTTATGCCAACATATGAAGGTACTATCTGACGTGTGTCTTAATACAAATTTTATTCTGTTTGAGATCAGCATTACATATATCATTATATAAGCATATTTTATAAATTATACTGCCAGGTTGTCATTTACTTGCACATTTTTTGTTTTGAGTGAGGCAGGTTGCAGGAGCTGCTGCTGCTGCTGGCCTTTCTCTTGCTGATGTTGCTGCTGAAGCTAAAAGTGCATCTGAAAAGGTCGGGACCATGGGTGTTGCTTTAACATTGTGCACACTTCCTGGTCAGGTTACATCAGATCGTTTGGGCCCAGGAAAAATGGAGCTAGGTCTTGGAATTGTAAGTTTCCTACAGCAAGAAGCCTTCTTAACAAGAAAAAGTATAAAATTGGAGTTGTAGTAATAAAAACTTGTAACTTTTAAGTTTTTATATCCTCAATTATGTTATATTCTTTCTGTTATTACTTTTCTGTGGTTTTCAGCTCATGGCACTAGGAAATGGAAATACCTTTTTCTTTACTCTTCTCTTCACTTTTGTGGATTTCTTATCTCGTTTCTTTGTACTTCTCTTCCTTTTCTTTATATGTCATTCTTTCATATAAATGCTACACAGGAGTATTTGATATTTATCTCCCAGTTGAAGTTTGTTTACTGCTTTCATTTCTCATTTAAATTCCAAATTATGCTGATTACAGTTGCTACTTTTTTACAGCATGGAGAACCTGGTGCAGCAGTGGCTGATCTCCAGCCCGTGGATGTGGTGATTTCTTATGTTCTGAAGGAAATATTGTCCACGGTATGCCACAAAATTGTATGGAGGGCTCTCGGTTGAATTACTTATTAACCGGGAATAAAATGCTCTCATAACATGTAGTGTGCCATCACATCATCAAAGAATAAGGGAAATGCTAGTGGGTGTGATCAATGGACTTCTCTCTCTCTCTCTATATATACATATATATATACATTATGATATGACTTCTCTCTGTATGTGACATGACTCGTACTCTTGTTTTTTTAATTTCTTTTCTTTTCTTCGTATTTGTATATTAGTCATGATCGTTTTGACATTGAATTTACTAACACCTTGATACATTATCTACTTATCAAAAAATTACCCTTGCTTCAATGGGAGTGCCTTAAGTATATAGCTGTTGTTTTTATGTCCTTGTATGCAGTGTAATTAGTTTTCTTTTAATGAGTTACACTACTTTCCTGTTGGTGATGTTTCCAGGAAACAAACTATGTTCCAATCACTCGAGGTGGTAGAGTGGTCCTCTTGGTCAATGGGTAGGTTCATGAATATTATATTTGCTTAAAAATTCTTTGTTTAAGAACTAACTGCTCTGAAATATTCTTATATTTTTGTTGGACATTGAGCACCATTCTATAAAAACTTCCACACACACATATTTGCGTGGTATTAGTGCAGTAAGCTTCATGTTATACAATGTTCAACAAAGAAGAGATAGCATCACTACAAGAGAAGCTATATGCAAAAACAATTTTACTTTGACTTTTCAATAATCAATATTATAAGAAATATATTGCCTTTTATTTGGATAGCATAATTCATCAATCTTTTGAACTGTCTTTTTTAAATCTCTATCTTTAAGGTTCTCTTCTATCTCTGTAAATTCTTATTATAAAAAATGCATGTATTTTCTTGCTAGCATGTCATGGTTAAATATATCTTCAGTTTTCCTAACTCTGAACTACATAATTCAATTTCAAATATTTTTATCTTAAATTATTATATTGATGTTCAGGATTGCTTTTGACCAGAAATGTTTTTTTAAGAAGGTTTATTATTAACCTTCTGCATGGTTCTTCAACTGCAGGTTAGGTAGCACTCCTTTAATGGAACTAATGATCGTGGCAGGAAAAGCGGTTCCAAAATTGCAGCTGGAGCATGGACTGGCTGTTGATAGAGTTTACACAGGGTCGTTTATGACTTCTATCGATATGGCAGGTTTGTTGCCATATAATTGTTATCAGTTATTCTTTGCGATCCAGTAAGCTGACCTGGTTAGCATTTGTTGCAGGTTTCTCAATTTCTATCATGAGGGCTGATCCACCTATTCTTCAACGATTAGACGCAGCAACTAAAGCACCGTATTGGCCTGTTGCAGTTGATGGTTGGTAATTCGCTTTAGTTATATTATTCGATCAATTCCATTTCATATATAATTCAGAATGCTTTATTACTGTTATTATGTATTATTATTTGTTAATAATCTGTATTGTCTTAGTAACAACATAGGTTTATTCTCTCTGAAGTGTATATTCAACTGTAATATTGATGCAGGCAAAAATTATTTTAATTACTTGTTCACTGAACTTTTGAAGTTATTCTTTCTTGAAGGTAATCGCCCGCCTGCTAAGATTCCTATTCCGGTTCCCCCGTCTCTATTAGCAAAGAGTGACGAGGTAAATATGTGAATATGTGACATTTCCCTTCTGTGACATGTGATAATTGTGGATTCTTATCATGTGAATTCTTAGTCAAAATTAAATAAGCATCACATGACTGGATAAAATTGTGGTTTTTCTGTTAGCTGCTAATCAGACTAGCATTTGATTTGGTTTATGTTTGGTATGACCTTATGAACTTTGTCAGCAACTTTACATCTTCGTTGTTTTTGTTAGTTATGAAATTTTCACAAACTTCTTAATAAGACGTTTCTAGCTCATAAACATTGGAAGAACGAAAGCATATTTCATGTGCATGTTAGTATCTCAGTTAATCATGTCTAGGCTTCACTTGGTTCACAAAAATTAGCATTCACAACAAACTTCCTCAACTTGTTTAATAAATTTTCTTGATATTGATGCAATATTGATGCACCTGCCATATATTTCTGTACTTGCTTTGGAGCATCTGTCATCTGGCCACTTGTTTCATATGTAGCTAACATTTGTACTTCCTCAAGATTATGTCATCTTCCTCTCCCATGCTCATACATATGTAAAAGTTTGGAGCGAGTTCTGTATTTAGGGTGAAATTCGTGTTGTGAATATGAATTTTTGTATTAGGTTTATATTTAATTTAATGCAATAATAGTTTTTTTAAAAACAGGTAAAAATTGTCAAAATCAAGACTACCTGCATCCAACCAAATCCCTAGTTTAATTGTTTTTGGTATTTTTTTTTATCTACATCAATCTAGCTGTCTTACTCTGTAAGTGAAGGGGTACAAGTGCCTCAGTTGGTGAAAAAACATATAAGTTGCATTGTTGGTATATAAATATTCCTTCAAATTTCACTGAGTTATGTTCTTTTATGCAGCTCATTTCTTATTTAATGATGATGCTCAAGACTCCTTAACATTTTTTCTCTCCTTGAGGGATCTATTAGCGGACCTCATCTAGTGAGATTAGGGCTTTGATGTTGTTGTTGTAGATGGAAACACATACTTTGCTGTCAGCATTTTTTGTATGTTTTCTTATTTTTGAATATAACTTGTGATATCTGATTTCCGTATTTGCTTTCTTTATATAAGCCACGGAGTCGTCCACTGCAACTAAATGAGCAAGGCCAAATTCTTGAGGCAGCCATTGAAGCTGCTGCAAATGCAATTCTAAATCTTAAGGACAGTCTAAATGAATGGGACAGTAAAGTTGGTGATGGTGACTGTGGCTCTACTGTGAGTCCTATCCTCAATATTGTCACCTTATTCATTTTACAACTGTTGATGTATCATGTGCATTACTAACTTACTGTTGTGCTATATTGGGATTCTCTTCTATAGATGTATAGAGGTGCAAAAGCAATTCTCGAGGACATCAAAAAGTATGTTTTTGCTCTACCATAGATATATTGTTGGTTGGCTTTCTTAAATATAACCACTAAGTATTAGTGCTAGTATGTTAAGTTTGTCAGCAGTCAGTTATTTTCTCATGTATTGAAATCGTAATCGTAGTTTGACCTAAACTGCTATTAATTCTTCACAGCTACCCTCTGAATGATGCTGCAGAAACTGTCGGTGAAATTGGATCGACAATTGGAAGAGCTATGGGAGGAACAAGTGGGATCATGTATTACACCATTCTTGTGCCTTGTTTGAAGTTAAATTGTCAATGCTGTCTGATTATTGTCACTTTCTGACTATTATTCTTTTCAGATATACAATATTTTTTAAGGCGGCATATACACAACTGAAAGCAAGCCCACGTTCTGATGCCACTTCAAGGCAATGTGAGAATATGCTCTCCTTTTCCCTTTTTATTGTCTTAATTGTTTGGACTTGCATTCATCATATGAGTATATTGATTCAGGGGCTGAAGCACTCACAGCTTCTATTGCTGCTGTAAGTAAATATTGGGGTGCTAGTGCTGGTTACAGAACATTGCTAGATGCCCTCATTCCAGCATCGTTAGTTCTTCAAGAGGTGTTGATACTAGCTGTTTATTTCCCTTCATTATTTCTATGGGACTTATTTTACTGTTACTCACTATGCTTTGGCTTTGCAGAAACTTGATATTGGTAATGATCCTTCCACTGCTTTTGTCCTTTCTTCTGAAGCTGCATTAGCTGGAGCTGAGTCAACCAAGCACATGCAGGCACAGGTGACAACTTGTTACGGATTCTTCTTTATAAACTGAGAGCTTTTTTGATGTAGGGTAATAGATTCCTCCCTTATAATTGACTGTTTAGTTTTATCTTATTTAAATTCTTTACATCAGTGAAGAAAGTTCTACATTATTGTTGTCACTTTTAACATGCAGTTAAATATTTTACATTATTAGTAAATTAAGTGCTACATTATGATTCTTTGATAGTGTAATTCTCATTACACTGTTGGTAGGAAAAAATTAACCCTATTATTAGTATGTAGGATGTGGCCATTTTAAGTAAAATTGGTTTGTTAATGGTAACTATGGGTTTATAGAACTTGTAAACAAGAAGAGAGGACCTAAACAACTTTAATATTATCAATTCATGTTAGTAGGTGACTCAAATGGTATTAAAAGTGCAACAGTTGTACCAGACGATCATTCCATATTTTGATTCTTTGTTTGGGTATTACTAGTGTATCTGATGAAGTAGCATATGCAGGCTGGGCGTTCTACTTATGTGTCTGCGGAGATTCTGTCATCAGTTCCTGATCCTGGTGCAATGGCTGCTGCTTCATGGTACAGAGCTGCAGCTTTAGCTGTGGAGGAAAAAAAATACAAGAGTTAGGAGACATACAATGCTCTTCATACAATTCTTGTTTATGCGGATTTAGCCAAGTTTTGTTCCTGAGTTTGTATTCCTGTAACCATGTATTCCTGTAACCATTAGGTTCTCCGCTTATGTCTTTATGCATAATGCTGAGAGGGCGATTGAGAGACAGTTTTATATGTCAAAATTCAAAGTGGATGTAAATTTGAGCACTTGATGACTTGTCAGACTACAATGGACAATAATACCCATTTAAATAGGAGCTTATGATTGCAATTTTCGAGGTTGGTCTATTGATTATCAGTTCAATTTTATGTGCAGCTTGATTGCTGCTGTTAAAAATGCTCGACTAGCTTGATTCCCGCATACCTGTCTGTGGCTGAGAATCTGTTGAAATTATGCCTGTATGAAAATTGTTTGATTAATATGCAAACCCATTAAGTGGAATTTGGTGGAAAACTCATTTGAGAATATGAAATGTCATTTGGTAGATTTGGAAATAAAAATGCCTAGGAGAGCATGTTGTTATTTGTACTTTTTTAAATATTAATTCCTTATTCTTAATCCCATTTTTCTTGGCAATATTGCATGAAAGGACTAGAACAGAAGCATGAAATTTTGCAAAGCAGTGCAGTTTTTGGAAAGTAATTAGCGTGAGTGGTCCATTTAGATGTTAGTGGGTTCTGAGTTTGTGCAAAACAGCTGCGTCTTCGTGCATTTTACTCTCCCACCAACCCCAACCGAATAGAACATAGTCTGCAAAGAACCTAGTGTAACGTGGTTTTATTGTGCCCTCTCACATTGGCACTTTTTCATTGAAGGGTAAGTTCATGCAATCATATTCATGTGCAGGTTTTGAAAATTGGTCCGCTCTTTAAGCCTAGTGGTGGTTCTGGCATTCCACTCATTTATGGATTTGAAGTTTTGAACTTTTCCCTTTTTGTTTTAAAAGTTTTTTCCTAAAATATTTTGAATACAAAAGAAGATAACCTAAATGCATGTTAGTCCCTCTAAACTCAGGTTTTTATCATTATTTAACTTCCTATTTCCTAGGCCGTATCACCATTTTTCATTCAAAGTTAACTTCAAAGACCAAAACCTAAACTAAGCCAAAAGATATGGACCACATCGGAAAAAACTACCGTCACTAATTTAAGATAAAACATTTTTATACGGATAAAAAAACATATTTAATCCTTATTTTATTAAGTCATCAACTCATAGTCAATTTTGAACCCATTACAATAATTTCATCACAGATTAGAGTTTTAACGTCTTCTAGCCCGATTTTTCACAATTTATAACATCTTCACAGCAAGTCTTAAACTAAAAGAAATAAGGAAAAGCTTTCAATAGTGGTGGGGTTGTGACTGTGTTAACCCTATAGAACCACAAATTATTGAAGGATACCCTCATTGTACTTGCACATATTTAAAGGGTACTCTACCCTCTCAACAGCTAGTGGTTAGGTTGCAATTAGTGAGTGCATGCATGTGCTGTCTTTTCCTTTGTCCCTAATTGTAAGAGAGACATCCTGAGTATACTGGAAACATGGCAAGTGGTTTCACCAAACTATGGTCTTGTCTCTGGTTCTAGGCAAACATTTTAGTTTCATATTTCATTGAATCTTGATATTGCCTTTCACAGACACTTTTAGCTAAAGTAAGATCATCTCATGTTTCACATGGTATAGGTATGACACAGTGTGAGTTACCAGAGTGGGAGCCATTTCTATCTTCCTTTCTTGTGGAAGAAGGGACATGATGAATATCTACTTCATTTCTTTTTGGATTTGCGTATAAACTAAGGTAAAAAAATGGAATCCATATGGGTGGGTGGTCCTCCAAGCACGACAACAAAAATTTCTTCACCAAGTATTGATCGGACTTTAAGCCCATAGGAACAAGGATGTGATCTCTTAAACCATCAATGTTATGTCAATAAAAATATTAAATATTTATTATTTTTTTATTTTTATTTCATTATAATTGATTTATAACATAGTTTAGGATAATATATTTTTGTTCATTGCATAGACCATAAGTCAAGAGGATAAGAATCTGTTATCCTAAAGTATATCTAAAATTATATATCAAACCAATTATAATAAAAAATAATAATATTTAATTTTTTTATTGACTAAATATTATTGTTATCACAATTACAATTGTGTGATATAATTTAAACATGTGTATCATATTTTTAATGAGAATAAGACATGTTAATATTGACAGTACTACTTAGTTATGATTTACTTTTTCCTAATTGTAGAATAAAAAATATAATAATTATGTTGATTTATATAACACTTGCTATATTTTTCCTAATGGTAGAGTAAAAAATATGATGATAGTATTGATTTATATGACAATAATACGTTTTTTCATAATATCTATTTTTCTATCTTTGTTTATTAATTTTTTTCTTAGTACGTGAATCAATATATTAAATAAGCTAAACATGATAAAATAATAATTAATGCATCATTAAATTTCTAAAATAACATATTTATATGAATTAACATATTCTTTAAAACGGACTCATAAATAGAAAATTGGATAATATATTTTCATTAATTCTCTTTGCCCCAAAAAGATAGGAAAACTTTGAAAAGTCCACAAAATAAAAAATAAAACATATTTTTAATGTTTTAATAACAAATTAGCAAATCATTAATAAACAATTTAATATATATTTTCATTGATTATCGGGTCAAATTCATAGAATGCAACTTAAGAGCATCCTTATTTATTATTACAAACTTGATTTGCGACATCTTTTCGAAAAAGAGAGTATGTCCTAAACCATCAAATTTTAATTGGAGAATAACACAATAAATATTTTAGGAACATAAATAAATTTTAAGAAAAAAATCTGAATTATAGAAATAGCCATTCCAAGCATATTTCATAGTTGTTTAAACAGTAAACCCTTGCTATATATTATTAGAGGAAATGATTTGTGAACACAAGTGTCTTTTGAATTTTAGGTAAATGTGCATGGTATTTGATCAGGTGTCAAAAATGTGTTGTGTATAAACAATAGAGCATATATTGTTAACATTGATTTATTGTGATGCTGTATACCAGGGTGAGCATGGGTGGACAGGTTAAGACTTATCCTTACTTGGTTCTAAATATTGGTCGGGTTACTTTTTTGAATCCGGACTCGGTGCTAGATCCAAAGCTAACCCGATCCTAAATAGCAATCGAGTCAGCCTTTAAACTCGACCCGACCTGACCCTAGACTCGATTAAATATAATGCATACTCATTTTAGATAAAGACTCAATATTATTTATTATTATGAATATGTAGTTTGATATATAAAATGATATATGTATATATGTATTATTAATCATGTATATATTATGGAAAAATTAAAGAATAAATTATACTTTCGACCAAAAGGTATCATTACTCTATACATATTTGAGTAGAAACACATACAAACATGATGAGCGAGTAACCCTGGGAAGGTGAGTCGAGTCATATTTGGTCCCTACCCGGCCCTAAATATTGACTGAGTCTATTTATGAAACTCGAACCCGAACCCGACCCTATTCGGACCCGATCATGATCGGCCGTGCCGGGTGAGCGGGTAGGGTCGGGTCCTGCTCACCCCTACATTACACCATCAACGATCGAATAAGACTTATCATTAAAAATATTATATTTTACTATTATAATAAATATTTGAAAGTACCATTTATGTAACCATACCTAATTGGTTATTAGTGCAAAAGAATTATACACATTGTGTATCAAGTTTATATTCTTGTTATGAAAAGTGGTACATAGGACTGGACTTCAGTTAGATCTATGTTTGCTAGCTGAAAATCTATTAGAACTTTGTTAATGTACAATTAATGTTGATATCAAGTGAATAACTTCCACAGTTCCACTCTTATATGTTTGTTTACTTCATACAAAATTTAGATATTATTTTTGTATAATACATAAGATGTGATTATAAGTTATATATCATCTGTATGTTCATCTTATCAACACTATATTCTTACTAGCTATATATATTTGATGAATGTGAATAAGAACAACCAAACATATACACCATGATGAAATGAAGATAAACTATGAAATTATCACTTCCAAGCACTGAAAGAAGCAAAATAAATAGAGCAATAATAAGATACAAATCTCACAATTCTGTCTACATTTTAAGTCATAATTTTCTCAAAGTTTATTACTGAGTGAGAGAGGAAACATTGCCAATAAATGCAGAAAGAGAAGATGAAGTGTGCTTGTGATTATGCATCCACACCTTGAAAACTTGTCTACAAACCCCAACACTTTTACAAAACCTCTCAATCTCATCATCAAGCTCTTTCCTCTGTAACTTCCACCCAATTTTCTCAGCAAAACCTAACATCTTCTCCTTCTGTTCATTTGTGAACTTTGTTCTGAACCTCTTCTTCCCTGACCCGTTCCTCTCTCCCTCTACATTCGCCACCACCTTCCCTTCATCACCGCCACCACCGCCGTCAGAATGGTCCATGAACTCAGCTGTAATCATCTCAGGATCCCTTCCATTGCTAGCCTTTTGTGTCATGATCACTTTGCGGTGGAAGCTGCGGTGGCAGCCACAAGCGGCACATCGGAGGCTGCCACTGCCGCTGCCACCAAGTGACATGTCGTCGAGGGTGAACTCACCGCAGCCGTCGGTGGCATAGCTGCCAAGGTTGGCTGCATGGTTCCTCAAGCACTCTCTATATAGTGATAATGTTCCTCCTTCCATGGTTAATAGTTTTTTCTTTCTTTGTTTGTGTATTTGGAAGGAAACTATATAGTATATAGTATATAACGAAAGTGGGTAATGAGGTTTTTGATTGTAATGACTTGAATGGGCATGGTTGAATAGGATATTTACAGTGTTCCCTGATGTGTGGACATGTTAGCATTATAGACAACTAAGCAATATACCAATAACATATCAACCTATACATTAAAGTTACAGAACGGGTTTACCTACAGGAAATTAAAAAAGAAGTTAAAGGATGATTACACATAGAAAAACTTCAAGTTAGGTGAAAGGGGAAAAAACCAGTTCAGAAATTGATTCTGTTATACATGAAAAAAGACACCCTATATATGAAAAAGACACTTATCATAGATTAAACTAACTTTGGCTAAAGAGGAATTAGTACACTAGATTATTGACATCTATAACTAGAAGGGTTTCTTTTGGTAAAAAATAGTGTATTATCTATGCATTATATGTCTGTGTAATATACTTACTCAGTATATCATTCATTTGTATTATTTTATAAGAATTAATGATGATGACAATGATTAAACATGAATAATGGATAATATAATAACTTACATAGCATACAATTCATTATCTTTAAGCAAAATCTCTACTTCATCCGATCAAAACTCCTATCATCTATTTGAACACGTTTTTCACGCAACCCCTCCCAACCCGGCACGTGATTCTGCTAGTTCATCATAATAATGTTCCAGTCTCCTTTTGGAAGCAATTTGCTTTGTTTCCTTTTCTTAAACAGTGATGAACATTCACTTTGTAGTACTATGATTCTTATTCCTACAGTACCATTTCTCCTACAAAGCTACAAATACCACTTTATGTGCAAAACTTCTTTGTCTGTTTCCCTCATTTTGGTTAAGGCTGCAAGCAAAATGTGAGTGGTTCTATTTTCTAATTATTATGGGATATTACGTCTTTTCCTTATAATACTAAACAGCGAAAAGAATATTAGAAATTAAACATAATAAGCTAATAGATTTTTAGGAAAAAGGTAAAACATGATGTTAATTTGTGGCTTCCAAATAAAGAAAAAATGACAGCTGAAAATAGTTAGAGGGTTGTGTTACAAATGATTAATTGCTTTCTTTAACTTCTATTTATCTAGTGGGCATTCCTTAACCAATTATGAGATGAGGGCTTTTTTAACATTTCCTTTATTAATATTAAATGTTAAAGTCCAAATTCAGTTAATTATATGAGTAATGAATCATTTATATTTTTTGATCGGCAAAAATAATATTACTAAAGATATAACTTAGGTACAAAGAACTTACAAGAGGTTAACGGTAGTATGAGTACAAGAGCAAGAAAGAATCATTTATAATTTAATAATACTTTCACAGCTTTTCTTATATAAGTTAGCATTTTAAGGTTAAATCGGAACCAATTATTCTAATATTATATGTAATATGTTATGAGAACATGATATGAAAATTTTCAAACACAGAAAGCTTTCTAGTTTAAATTATATGAAATTTCAACCTCTATTGGAAGGTTTAAAACTTAGCTTCCTAAAATCTTTTCAAAAGGATGTTTCAGATTAACTAGTACATGCATGGGGTAAAACAAGTTGTTAGAAGAACTTTGACAATTCAAAATAAAATTTGTATATAATAAAGTAGTAGATTCTATTAATTCAAGTTATAAAAACGATATATAAAAAATCAGCATATATGTGCAGAACTTGATTTGAGCTAGCTATACATTTTTACTAGATGAGACTTAGGTTCTAGGCTTAATTCATAGTATTGTTTTTCAAGTGTTGAACTAAAAATTAAGTCTAAAACTTGGGAATGGCAACTCATAATAACATTATTATGTAATGTAATGAGGACTTATATAGTGAGATAACCAATATCCTAAGTTTTTTCAATACAGACAACAAGGATAGAACTCATAACCTCGTGTTAAGAAACTCAATGGCTAGTTATTGTCCTCAACTTTGTTGGTTAAACTTTCTAGATTTTAACATATATTATGCTTCTACAATAGATATTTCAGAGTGAGATTCTTCTCCATTAATTGAAAGAAATAAATACTTTTTTTTTATTCTAGTTTTTCTTTGATATTTGATAGTATTTGCTTCTTCATTAATGTAGATGTGTCTCACTCAATATTTCAACTATAACATGGTCAAACAATGTGGACAGCTATAAATCAAAGTTCATGAACCAGCCAAGGTTTTTGTTCCCCACTCTGATTAAGTGAATTAGAATATTATCAAAGTGTGCCTTGTACCTTAAACATGTTAATTAAATATTAAAATAGATTATTCTCTTCTTCATTATATCTTTCAGTACATTGAATAATTTGTTCAGAACAAAACCCGCTTTGCTGTAAGCCTGTAATTAAGTGATGCGAGAGAAATTGTTTTGTTTCATCTCTCTTCACAATAATTCACATTTTTACAATTAAAGAATTTCAGAACCCATAAGTCTGTATCTAAGAGTGTGCAAATAATTTCATTTTTACGGAAATCCAATGGTTTAAATTAGTGTATATCTAAATCATTAGATTTCCCGAGAATTAATAAATAGAATGTGGAGTAAGTTTATAAAACTTACTTCTGAAGTAAGTGAATCTTCACTCTTCTTTTAATTCACATGTTTTTAAAGAATATAATATTTATGCACGATCAATGTATAATTTATACATACTCAGTATATTATTCATAATTTATTTGTAATATTTTTTTAGGGTAAATTTTGATTAAATATGAATAATAAATAATGTAATGAGAATGTATAAAATTCTTATATTATCAGTATACATTCTTTCCTCTTTTTTTAAACCTTTTAGATTGAGCTTTTTGTTTGATTTTCATCGATAGAATTTCCACTCTACTACTACTTCTAGACAAATCATTATTTTCTTAACTTCTAGATATAATATATGAGATATTTTTTCAGTGACAAACCAAGGTCCTTAATTTAACAAATTATCTCATAGGCATTGACATTTAAAATACAAGGGATAATCATTCTTAGTTATTATTTAAGGTGCATTAAGGGATCATTGTATAAATACCAAGCAAGCTAAAGGCAGTCAATGCTTTTAGGTTATGTTTATCATAAAATAGAAATGCAAATAATAAAGTTTGAGCTAAATCTAGAAACTTTTCACTGGCACAAATACTTCCTTCAATAAATATATAGTCAAAAGTTAATCTTGGTTTGTGGTTTATTTGTGTCTTATCTTGTTTTGCATTATTAAACAAACTATGCTTGTCATGGTTTAACTGCATGCATGTGTACACGTGCTTAAAGTACCTTACAGATTTGTTTCATGCATCTAACCCTAGACTTGACTTAATCCACATATATTTTAAGTAGACACAGTTTCAAGAACACACACATGAAAAGAAAGAGAGATAAATTAAATAAGCTGTTCATAGTTGAGTTTAAAAAATATCTAATCCATGTTTTATGAGAACTTATAGAATAATGAAGTGCTACACAAGAAAATATAGCATCCAATTAGATATCTTTTGACAAGAGAATCATATTATATGGAAATGTCATTGCTGATAAGTAAACTTTGGGAGACAGGCTCTCTAACTATACAAACAACCAAAGTACACAATTGTTATAAATTAATGAAAAGGAGAGCCAAACTTTATTAACTAAGAAAGAAAAGGAGAACTAAACTGTCTTATGCTTGAGGGACATGGACTGAAATATTAGTTGGGAAGCCATAAATAGACATTGTATATGGTTACAGAATCAAACACTGTTCTCTGGCACATTGTACCAACATTTTTTCATTGTTTTGAGTTAGATGTAATAAGATCCTTATGCTACAAGAATCTCTACAACTGTCATTAACTGCAGGGTATGTAGACATGTATGTATGGTTGTAATTCTGTTCTCGTTTTAATAAAATTTGACTTATAAAAAAAAAGATGCTTAGCTTAATATTTAAGAACAAGAGTTAAGTTACAATTCACTATCCATGATTTTTTTTAAATATGTTTAAGATTATAAAAATTTAGAGCATCCTTTATTAGCTCAATAGTGTATGTAAGGTTAGGTGAAATGGTTAGTTTAGCTAGAAGTTAGTTAGATTAGTTTTTTTCAAGAAAATAAACTGAGAGAAAATGAAAAAAGTAAGTTTGACATGAACATAACTACAGAAGATAAAGTTCGTGAGCTCCAATGCTATATTGAAAAATAATACAAGAGCCAAGAAGAGAATTGAGAGTAAATGAGAAAAATGAAACCATGATGAAAGTAATGAGTTAGTTTAATTTCTTGATGATCATTTCAGCATTTATATTCGCCACAATATTATACATATATATGTGTGTGAACATCATCTACAAGAGCCAGGCAATGTTTTGATTTCAATCCTTACTTTTGAATTAGAATTGTTATTTATGAATGAAATGATTCTGATCTGAGTGTGTATGCACATATTATGAAGATATATGCTTTGACACCAAAATTTCTGTGGAATATATCTTATCTTAACTATCAAAGCTGCAAAAACCGCAAGAAAAAAACATATTGTAATGTATAAATATAAATTGTCAATCTTCTTGTAAAGGCATGTATAATTTCTTTTTTTTTTAAACAACAACAGCAGCACCATTCATTTCATAATAAACCAGTACAGTATAGCAGAGAAAGAAAGAGTTACAAGTTGATAAAGTGATAATTGGGTAAGCCTAATCTATTCCTAATTAAATCCTGATGAATGAAAATTGGAGCTAAATTCCAAGTACAATCAGTTTCAGTCAGAATGCCATAAGTATCTAACTTATCAGCACAAGTGTTACCCTTTCTATAGATAAGAGAAATTTGAAAATTCATCCCTAGTAACTGTTTTTTGTATCTGTCCCAAATGTTGGATAACTGCCAAGGAGGAAGAGTTTTGTTGTTGAAAATGTCAACTGTTAACTGCCTTTATTGCAGAATGCGACTCCACATAAATAGCATTTTGGATGCCCAAGTAGGAAGAAAAACAACCGAAGGAACTCCCAGAAGAGTCTCTAAATAGATCACCCCCTCCAGCATGACCAGGAGACTTGTGAGCAGCACCATCTGTGTTGACTTTTATCCAACCATATTTCGGTTTTTCCCAAATGACTTCAATTATTTTAGGAGCCTTATGAAGATTAACTGACAAATGAAACTGATTAAGGACGATTAGCTCCTTTATGTTGGTTGATGCAGCTGCAACAGAAGAAATTTTCCCAGCCAGATTTGTTTCAGCTTTGATTCTACTGAAAACATGAAGAGCAGAGATTCTCCTATCCTCAAATCCTCTTTGATTCCTACAGTACCAGATGAAGCTAATGACATTAATCACACAAGCCAAAAGGACATCATTGACTTGGTTGTTGAAGATGCCTTTACAATTGCTCAAGATAGAAGCAATAGAAGCAGTATTCAGATTAATTGAAAAGGTTGCCTTGATCCAGTCCCAAATGCCCTGAGCAAATTTACACGACAGAAATAAATGCTCAGCATCTTCTGAGTCGCAATAACAGAGGCTGCAAGTTGAGGCTAGCATACAACCTCTACTTTGGAGGTTATCATCAGTGGGCATTTTGTGGTGCATAATCCACCAAGTAATGAAAGACTTTGAAGGAGGAATGCTCCTATTCCAAATTTGCTTGCACCAAAACAGCTTTTGACTAGGACTAGAGAAGCCCTTGAAAGCAGTCTTAAGTGTCAACACACCATCATTTGCATGCTGCCAAATCAATTTGTCATCCCCCTCAACTCTGATATACCTAGCAATTTTGCTAGCAATCTCCGGGGCCTTCCTAGCTAGCACAGCTGGGATCCTCCATCTGGCACCCGAGATAAAATCAGCCACATTAGATGTAAGAGACTCATGCACATGCTGGGAAATGTTTAAAGTATACACCAGGGGATCACCGATCCAACTATCCTTCCAAAAGTTCACCTGATTACCATCACCAATTAACCACACAGAGTTCGAATTGGACAGAGCCCAATTCTCTTTGATGTCAGGCCATATGGAAGACTTGAAATACCGAGGTGAAGGAGGGGAATGACAGCCATACTTTTTCCTGAAGAAGAAGGCCCAATCCTACTTTGAGCTTCTCATTTTCCAAGCCAACTTGAGTATAGCAGCTTTATTAATAAGCTTGATTGATCTCAGGCCTAATGCACCTTCCTGCAGGGGGTGCAAACCGTTTTCCAAGTCACAATGACCAATTTCCTCACCCATATATCCCCTGACCAGATGAAATTCATGATGCTTCTGTCCACCTTGCTTAGCAATTGAGAAGGCCATTTATAAATTTGAAAACTAAACAGGAGCATACTCTGGATGATGGATCTCACCAGTTCAACTCTACCCATGATGGAAAAAAGCTTACCCTTCCAAGTGCCCAGCTTTGTTAGGATTTTGTCAGCAATTGGTTGAAGATGAACCGACTTAGGCTTACCTTTAAAGATAGGGACTCCATTAATTAAAAGGAAAACTCCCCATAGAGAAGCCTAAGTAAGAAGAAAGAACATCAATTTTCCTAGGTGAAGCATCACCAGTGTAGAACTTGCATTTGTTAATGTTGATATTCTGGCCTGATACTTGGGCATAATCCACGATGAGACCTTTGAGGCATTGAAGCTCTTTTTTTATACCTTTGTAAAAGATTAGGACATCATCTGCATACACAGCGTGACTAGGAGTAGCAAGACCATAAGGCCCGGTTATGGTACTAATTTTAAGCTCATTCACCAGATTTTGTATTCCTCTACTTAAAACCTCCTCTGCAAGACAGAAAAGCAAAGGAGAGAGGGGATCACCTTGTCTCACCCCTCTTGTACAACTGAAGAAGCCCACATTCCTCCCATTCACATTAATAGATAACCTTGCATAGTGCAATATAGCATAAATGAAGGATATGAACCTGGGACCAAAACCAAAGGCTTGAAGAGTGTCTTGCAAGAAAGCCCAATCCAGTGTATCAAAAGCTTTCTTGATATCCAACTTGATTGCTAAATTTCCTCCGAAGGTCTTATGATCAAGCATGTTGATGGCCTCAAAGGCAATATAGATGCAGTCATGAATTTTTCTGTCCTTTATGAACCCTCTTTGATGTTTCGAGATGAGCTTAGGGGCAGTATCAGCAAGTCTATCAGCTAAAACCTTTGAGATGATTTTAAATTGGAAGTTAGCTAAGGCAATAGGTCTAAAATCCTCAATTTTATCAGCACCTATAACCTTGGGAATGAGAATGATTGAGTTAGAATTCAAGTTAGGCATAAGCCAACCCCGTTGAAAAAATTGCCTAACAGAGTTGCAAACATCCAAGTGAATAATATCCCAAAATTCCTGGTAAAAGCACCCACCATACCCATCAGGTCCAGGAGCTCCATCCTCATTCATACTAAACACTGCAGCGTTAATCTCATCATTATCAGGAGTAGCAGTTAACTTAAGATTATCCACCTCAGAAACCATGCGGGGGATAACATTCTGAATTAAAGAATTATGAGAGGTGATATTAGAGGAATCAAATACCTATGTATAATAATCCAAGATATGAGTAACATCTCCTCTTGATTAGATAAAATGGAGTCTCCCACCCTTAGCATAGAGATAGCTTTAGTAGACTGTCTGATTTTAGTAATTCTGTGAAAGAAAGCAGTGTTCCTATCACCCTGAGAATGCCAACTAACTCTGGCTTTTTCTTTCCAAAAAACTTCTTCCATATCAAGAGCATGAAGCAGGTCAGACTGAGCCAAAACTTCTTGATCCAGTAAAGATTGATTGATACCAACGTCATTTAACTGGTTTTGAATATCATCCACTTTATTTTTAGCATTCTTAATTGATTGGTGGATGTTACCAAAAACAGAGATGTTCGAAGCTTTTAACTCAGTTTTCAGGATTCTTAACTTCTGAGCCAGAATAAACATAGGACCCCCCGCAACTGAAGACCTCCAAACCTGAGAATCAAGTCTTCTACAGTCCATATTGAGAATCCACATTTTGTGAAACCTAAAAGGGACCACTCTGACTTGAGAATCACAAGAGGAGTGGAGCAAGATAGGATGATGGTCGGAAACAAGCCTAGTAAGGGTGCAGCAGGCCGCCTGGTTCCACATACCAAGCCAAGCATTATTACAAATAGCTCTATCAAGTCTCTTCTCCGTGAGAGCTGAACCCCTTCTCCTATTCGACTAAGAGAAGTAGGGACCAGTGGTTGGAAGGTGGATTAAATCAGCCATATCAGAGAAGATCCTGAATTCCTCCATAGGAAGTGTAGCAGGCGACCTGGAGCCACGACACTCATGGGCTCCAAGCACCACATTGAAGTCACCTAAGCAGCACCATGGATCGGGGTTGTCTCTCATCACTTTAATGATTTCCTTCCACAGAGACCTTCTCTACAAATAGAGGGTATGAGCATACACTGCACTAATAAACAGACTTTTGCTATCCATATCCACCACCACAGCAATGTGTTGATCAGAGTTCACCAAAATCCTAGGATAAAGATCCTGTCTACAAAAACCCCAAATGGAAGGGAGTCTACTTCCTCTATTATTGACAACAAAATTTTTTAACCTTAAATCCTCCCAAAACCTGCTATCAACAGTCTCAAAAAGGACCATAGGCTCAGCCAAAAAAAGGATGTCATGCTTATTAGACAAACAGAGGTTTTTGATAACTAACCTCGTTTTATTATTTCCAAGCCCTCTACAATTCCAAAAGAGGATTTTCATTGAGCATTATTCATGTAACCACCCCTACGGGTATAGTGAATTCTTCCTAAGTTCCCTTTTAACTTCAACTTTTTCTTCTGAGATTTACTAAGAACTTCAGTAAATTCCTCCTCCTCAACCTCATCCAATTCTTGATCATTGGCCCATAGTCTTCCAACTATTCTCATTTCCTTGGCTACCATTGAATTATCCAATTCTTCTGTTTCTTGAACCACAAAATTATCATCTACTGAATTATCTGATTCCACCAAATCAACTTTGGTTCTTTGCCTGGAATGAGAAGTGCCCACTTCTTGACCTTTAGCATTGGACAATCCCTTTACCTCAGGGGACAGGACCAGTTTTTCCAGATGATCAATGTTCAAATCACCTAAATTATCTAATTCAAGGTTGATGACCAAATTGGGTTCTCTAGGAACAGGCTTTTTATTGCCATGAGGCTCCACCATTGATGGATTATTCTCCCTCCTTGTTTGTTTTTTACTAAAGTGCTTATTCGGCACTTCCTCAACCTCCTTATGCTTGGATTTCCTACATTGAGCTACCGAATGTCCTATTGCTTGGCAACCTTAGCAAAGGATAGGCAAATTTTCATAATCAATATTCACGAAAAACGCATAACCCTCCCTTTTCATAATCAATATTCATGTATAATTAGTTGAACTTGACTGCCAAAAATGTTACCTAATAGATAGAAGGGTCACTTTGTCTCTGTAGCCTATTCAAGCCAAACACTGTGACAAAGAAACATGCTACAATTATGTTAAGTGTTCAAAACAACCTTCACACAAAACAACTTGTAGGAGATTAAGGTAGACAACTCCTTTGTTAGGCTAGTGCTAGCAATATAGTACATATTTCAGGAAGTACACACATATGTACCTTGTGTAAATAATTTAGACCATTAATCTAGACCACAAAAAACTAAAATGGAATATAATGTGTAATACATTGTAGTTTGCCTGCAAAGATTGTGAGTTTACAGTGATCTTAATCAAGTGTAAAAGGCATTAACACTTGGTCTATTCCATCATGTGAATTGATAATGTTGCATAAAAGATGGCTAAATTATACTATCAAGAATGGCATCATAAGGCCATAGGATTAATCCAGTGATTAGGGGTTTGATTAGTTTGCATAAGCTGATAGGTTCAAACCATTGCACACAAAAAATGGCAGATCACACTGCTCAATTTGATCAAAATTGTGGCAACACCTTTATTGCACCATTTCATTACTAGTGAGTGAGACTACCTTGTACAATCATTCTTTTTGGGTAAAGAATGAGGAAAAAACAAAAACAAAAAAAACAAGAAAACTGTGAGATCCTTTTTCCAGAAAAAAAAACATAGTTTACAAATTAGTTGTAGAAATAATATGGTTGTTTAAAGTACTGAAGTACTAAAAAACGGATTTCAACATATGGAAGAATTTGTACTAATGACTGATATTTTCAGCAAGCTACCAAAATTTGTATTTCCAGGTTTGAAATTCTTATATAAAATGTGGATACTTTCAAGCTTCTACAATAACTAAAATGCGAAGGCTGTCAGTTACTTTATTTATATATGAATACAACCTTCAATAGTTAGAAAGACTAATTCAGCTTTGGACTGGAGTCTTTCAACCTGTGTTCCAGGAAGCAAATTCAAGCACAATTGCTTATTTAGGTAAATTACTTTTTACTAGAGCTGAATTTATGGAAATTTATAGATGATTCTGACTTGAGTTTTTGCAAAATTTTAGATGTTACTCTCCCCATGTTCAACTAAACTGCATCTTCTGACTGGGCATACATCTGCTATCCCACAAGTTCTATTACTGCATGTGTCATCTGCTGTGATTTGCTAGAAAAGTAGTTAATTAATAATTTTTTAACTTCAATACATTTTTTCAACTAATCACAAGCTGATGGTACATGTCGTGCTACAATTTGTGGGATAACAGATGTGCTCCCATTCTAACTACCTATAACAAGTGCGTGTCCTATAAATCTTAAAATCCACATTTATGTTCACACTTAGGACTTCACAGACTCTAAAAGGCAAAAAAAAATTCACCACTTACAATTTCCCTACGCACTCAATCACACTGCTGCTACATGGTTGAAAAGCACCCTTTCCTCCCTCTTTCAAGTTCAAATTTCAGCCTTCTACTATCAAACTGCTTCATGCAAAGTCTTAACTTTTCAGCAAATACTCTTTTAAACCTAACATTTCTTTCTTAGTAAAATCAGGATCTAATAAATTCAGGCCTGCAACTGCAACTGTTTCCTCCATATGGTGGTTTTGCAGTCTCCACAAACACATCCTAATTGCAATTGCGGCTGCATTTTCTGCACTTGTCTACAATAAGATGGTTTTTTTATCTCATTTGTCGAACCATTACCGCAAATGAATCATCTATAAACCCATTGCAATTTAGTACAGTTTGTTGTACATTGCAGCCTAGTTTTTGCAGGTCATCAATGATGGAGATTAGAATATACTGCTCCACAACTAAACTTGCATATGTGGGTGGAAGTAATTCAAAAAGGTAGTAAGTAGCATTCAATCGACACAGGATTTATGGGCAAATAAAATTTTCTACAAAATATTAATAAAACAAGATCCACTTGCTAGTCCCCTATCAGGACCAACAAACCAAAAGATTGAATTCCCATGTACTAAATCCAAAGAAGTCAACAGAACAGCATAAAAAGGGTTAGCAGAGAAAAGGAAATGTCACATGATGCTGAAAACTCTTGTACTACAGACAACCTAAGAAACCTCTGTCTCAGGCCCCATACTCATATATACACGACAAACAGACTGAACGGCATGAGAGGCCAGTTGTACCATGAAGTAAATCTACCTGATAGTGACGAACTTATTGGTGCCATGTTTTGCCCAATAGTTCCTCAAATCAATTGGATTAGAAAAGTTATAACCCTCAGCTGCAAGTTTCTCTAGAACTTTCTTAAATGCTCCTATACTCATTTTTCTACCAGCAATCCTAGCTCCACGCCGCTTGGTACTCATAGGCAAAGGATATATTGACATGCCTGTTGTACAACATGCAGACTGCCACCCACCAGAGCCCCATCTATAACACTGTTGAGGTGTCCCGGTGCATGAACAAACAGGAATTGGAATACTGGTAATATCCATATCGATCCCATTTATTACAATTTCAGCAGTTTTCTTCGGAACCCTTTCCCGTTGAACTGAAGGAGCACTCTCATCCTTAGGCAAATGAGGATCCCTCTTGGACTTCTTTACCTTAGGAGATTTGGGAAACTTACCCTGCCTTTTCTTACTAGTGATGTTCACCTTATCGACAATGGGCTCTTCTTCAATAGCTTTTTCTTCCTGCGGCACCTCAGGTGGTTGAATCATTTGTATATGATATGCTGAAGACGTCTCCGAAATACCACCAAAAGTCGGGTTGGTAGGTATGATATTCATAAACTTCTCTCTCTGACTACTAATCCAAGCATCCCTCATGTAATCCATAGGGTATGTAGCATGAGGCATCCCAATGTCCCTATGGTGAAAACCCCCATGATTACCAGACAAAACCGCAGCATTGCGTGCTCCTAACAGAGGTTTCTCGGGCATCAAAGACATGAGCTGGAGACCCAAGTGGCTCTTAAAGGACATGGCGGGTTCATAGTAACCCCAATTACGCATGTTAAGACCATTATCGCCATCCATCACAACAGCAAATGATGAACAAGTTGCAGGACAATAACGCAGTGGTACAGTTTATTAAGTATCCTCACAAATTATCCAAGCCATTGCATTCTCCTAGCAGGCAAATACAATTCAAAACACAATAAATTTAAATAAGAAAATTGGAATGAGAAGGAAAAAAATATAATGCAATTTGGTTACCAAAACAACCAACATTTTATTTCAGCTCAAATCCATTCAAGACTTAAAAAGGGCTCAACGGGATAAATTAGATAAACCCCAGAAATTTATACATGCAAAACCTCATAACCCAAAGATTTCAGTTTCTGGGTTTTGATCTAAGATACATTTAACTACGAACACTAACAAAAAACAGATCTTTGAGCAAAAAATGAATAGATCAAAATAATCATATTAAAAGGAAGCTTCCTATGAATACATGTCAATACTTGAATTAAGTGAAAAAGGGTCACATAATGTTTGAGCAAAGGAAGAGAGAGCAATACCAGTTAGGGTTCTTGGCGTCTAAGAATGGAGAATGAAGAGAGCAAAGAACAAAAATGGCTTCACGCTATCTTAAAATCTAACGTAACATTAAATATACAGTCAACACTCACATTTTCTTGTATACCCATTTCACTCTCAAAAAATAATAATTTCAAAATAACATTCAAAAATCTCGAAGTGCATATGTTAAAAATAATAACTTGACACATATTTTATATAATATTTGAGGATTGTTTGTTAACTTTTGAAAAGACCAAATTCATGCACGCAGAAATTAAGGGATGCGTCTTTACTCTTGAATAAATGCTTTTTCATTCCATTCTTCTTTTGCAATCTTGTCCAACATGGTTGAAATGCTCCCCCTCAAGTTTGATTATTTTGTACTTATTTATATGTCAATATTTAATTATTTCAAGATAAGAAATGAAACTGAGAATAAGTTATCTTTGTTGTATAATGAAAACTAGCAAGTTACCCGTGAATTTGCACGAGATGATATTTTTTGTCGCATGATTAAGAACACATTCGCATGGTTAAAGCCATATACGTTACCAGTGTATTCATATTGTTAAAAATTATTAATTATATATAAAATCATTCGGTCAAACCATACGGTTTAACTGTTTAAATTGGATAAACTTAATATGGGTCATCTACTGGTTTAACATCTTGCTCGACTTTCTCAACATTGTTTTTTACACATACATAACATGATATAGTTAGTAGTATCCTATTAATCAAAAAAATCATCAATAAATTTATAATTTCATTATTATTTGATTCTAAAATAAGATTAGTATAAAAATAAATATTATTTAACTCTAAAATAACTATAGACAATATGTTATGATTTATATCATTATTATTATTTTAATATTGCTATAGTAACATTATATTTTAATATTGCATAGGTAATCATATTCTTTTTATTTTTAAATAAATCACATGTCATGAGAGCTTGAGAGATTGACACATGTCATGAGAGAGTTCTTGCGAGATTGACACATGTCATTGAGAGATTGACACATGTCATGAGGAACCTTTAGTTTTGATGAGAGGTTGACACATGTCATGAGGGCTTGAGAGATTGACACATGGTTATTATGAGTGATAAATAGAATGATTAAACAAAAAGAAAAAAAAGGGTTAAGATAGAATGGTTATTATGAGTGATAAATAGAATGATTATACATTATGAGTGATAAATAGAATGACTATACATTAAGAGTAACACCAGCTATCAAAGTGAAGGGAAAAGAGATAAAACAAATAGAGTGTTGAATTATACATTATGAGTAATAAATAGAATGATTATTTCTTCTGAATTGAAAGTTAAAAATAAAGTCTCAAGTCCCAAATTGCAACATAGGATCTATTTTCTAGACTTTTTCCAAAAGCAACGTCCCCTCGAACCTTAATTTTTTATGAGAATAATGGTCCATTTATTACACAATATTATCAATTAAGTTATGTTACATTTTTATGTAACTTAAACTTTTCAATTAAGTTGATGCAAATTTTGCGGAATCAATTTGACATAGAAATTAGCAAAAATCATGGTGCCATTTTTTTAATAAATATATAACATATCTAATGATTAATGAACAAAAGGCAAAAGAATATGATTAGCTTACCATCTATGAACAATCACACATACCTTTTTAGAACAATGAAGAAACTTCATTCTTGCCAATTGAATTATTGTAAGATACTTAATCAAATATCACAATAGAGGCAAAAACTTATATCCTTACCTTATTCCAGAAGAGGATATACTTCAAATGTTTCTGAAACATGAACAAACAATCAATAAAAATAGTAATTATTTTGAATAAAAAAATATGTAAACAAAATAAAAGATGTACCTAAAGAGAAAACTAACTTGTAGAGAGATGCTTCAAAGGAGAACCAAACTGTAAATGAAGAGAGAATAATATAAGGACGAGATAAGATGAGGAGATAAATAGATTAATAATAACAACAAACAAACAAATATAATATCGTAAGTGAATGTATATATATAAATGGAGATCAAGTACAATACAATTTAAAGAACAAATCTGCAAAATAATAACAAATAACAATAAATCAATGATTATGTACTTTAAAAGGGATTGTTGGAAGAGAAAGACAATAACGAATATGCACCAAGATAATGAAATGGAAAAATGAAATGAAACTAAAGAAGAGAATGAAATGTAAGTGAAGAAAAGAGTGGAGATAACACGCCCTGGTATTTGAAAGAAAAGGTGAAAGATTAATATAGTATACAATAGAATATGTTAAGATATGATTCTTTTTTGGAGAGAAAATAATGAAGGAGAGCGTGACACGTGTCCAATAATGATGTGGGAAGACATTTTTTTCTTAAATAGTTAATAGATAGATAGAATGTAGCCTTTCTAAACTCTATATATTATGTAATGCAACTTGACAAATGATGACTTAGTCTCACAATTAATTAAAGTATTAAACGTTCTTCTGGCTAATTCCAAAAGCTAATTAAAATCATTGAATTTGTTTAGAATTAATGACTAAGATGGAGAGTAAGTTTAAAAAATTAAACTTATCTGATTCTCGTTTGCCTAAGCTTAGTTTAAGAAGTTTTTTGTTTGTCATGCTAAACTTCTACTGCACTGACCAAGTCCAAAATAAATGAGGGCTTCTTTTCTTTGATGTGGGCCTTGCTTATCTCGTGATCCCTACCAGCAAGTGCAACCACATTTTGAGCTAAATTAGTTATGCATGCAATTTTCTGCTTCATTCTTCACTTATAAAGAATTTACAACAAAAGCAAAATTTGTATTAGAAAAGAAAAAGCTTTTGTAAGTATATTTTATATGTCACATGGATCAATGTGGCTGCTGTACACTAGAATGACTAGATAACAAACAGGTGTAAGCTAACTCATACCAATCACCGGTAATTTGGTAATAAATGCAAGCCTTGTTCAAATTGAAATCAGTACGTCATGAGATCTGCTGTCTCCAACTATGTCTCTGGCAATAAAGTAAAATTGATAAAGTTATGAACGAGTAGGTCCAGTTACAATGATGATTAGGACTATGCGGATCCTTTGCTTGAAGCCTTGAATCATTTCTCAAGTTGAGACTCATTCGTTTTGCACGGTACACATTTGGATGAAAGATTAATTTGAATATTGATATTTGAATACTGAAGTTTAACTTTATATAACTATTAAACCAACATCATTCATAAAATATATGATCATCATTTATAATAAATCATGGAGTTATGAAATCTCAACCATTAAGTTTTAGATTAGACATTATAAATCTACACTATTATTTAAGTTGCTCCCTTCAAGAGATAAATTTTTTAAGAGTGACCACTCTAATGTATATCGATTTAATAAGTGTATAGTGATGGTATAAGTATTTTTATACTGTTAACATCTATCATTCATATTTTAATCAATATTGACTGTCAAATAAAAATAATACAAATTAATAATGGATGATATATTTATAGTGTAAAAAACTTTACACTGACAGTGCGTAAATTTTAAACTCAACCTATATTGTGATAACATCTATTAATCTAAACGGTTAACTATGATTGGTGATTGAAATCATTTCATTCAACTAGTGGACTTGTATCAGAGTTTGGTGTTAATTAATACATATAAGTAGGGCCAGAAACGAGTCGGACCAGAGTTCAGCTCAATAAGGATTGGCTCAATTCAAATATAAAAAATAATGTATGAGTCATAATAAACATAAAAATTAGTTTATATTAATATATATGTATGTTTATATATATATATATATATATATATCAAGCTAGCTCATGAACCTAACGAGTCGAACTATATCAAACTCAAGTTCGGCTCGTTTATTTAACGAGCTCAATTTGTAGCTCAAGTTCAGCTCATTTGGTTCATGAACCAAGTTTATCGAGCTAAATAACAAATCGAGTTTCGAACGAATACTGAGTTGGTTCGGTTCATTGTAAACCCTACATATAAGTCTTTAATATTCATGTTTGCACATTAGAGAAGCCTCTCCTAGGTGAACTAATTTTCATTTTTCATGTCTACCTTCCCTTGTAGTTTTAAAAAATAATACTAATCTCTCTTATATTACATTCATATTGCACTCACCCCTCCATAAAAAAACTAATGGAAATGTCTAATATGTATATCCCACATGTTGTTGGTTGTAAATATAAATGACATTTACACTTAGATAACATATTTTAAGCCTGAGTTAGATACCAATATTAAACGGCATTTTGGGTGAATTGATCCTCTGCATTCAGTAAACCTAGTAAAATCATAGATATGAAGGGCTCAAAATGAAGATTAGCCGTTCTCAATCATATCTTAATTCAATTAAATTGTAACATATTCTAAAAAAAATTGAGTAGTGAGAAACACATATATTAATTTTTATTATGTGTTAAAACTTCATTTAGTTCTGACATAATTTGAAACATATTTTTGAGCCAGATGATCTTCATTCGAAGTCTTCAACTTCAAAGTTAACAGGATAGGATATGTACCCTTGATTTACGTACTTATGCCAATGTAATTCCAGAACAAGGTCGTTGAACCAAAGCTTTAATTTATATAGGGATGGGTTTTTCCCCTTCTTTTGTTATATCTTTTTTGCGAGGTCCCTATAAAATGTACACTATTGTTCTTCTTGACTACATCTTTATCGCCTAAGCTCAATCCTATGAAGACTTGTCATCACAAAATATAATTTTCTTAACAATGTCAGTGTGTCACTTTTGCAAAATCAAATTCTCGAATTTCCTAAAAAGCTTGTGTTTTAAGAAGAAAAGGCAATCGTTGAATTATTACAAAGCATTGATTGATAAGTTAGAAGATCCATGTACTACTGCTTGGTTTGTACAAATTGCACTCAATATCATGCTTCAGTAGTTTTTTCTTTCTTCTTTTCCTTTCTTTTATGTCTTGTATATTGAACCTCCACGATACTATATATATGTTAGTATTTGCAATGTGATATCACATAACCTACAGTCTACTATAGTATTAAATTAACCTATGCTGATGCTAAAGCTATTTTTATGAATTGTTCACTCATGTTTACATATTTTGGTGCTATTATAAGTACGCAAATCAAAAAACAACTAGGGTGTTCTTTTTTGGTTATTATAGCGTCTCTATCATAAAGCAATAAGGTCAATTAAGTCTTACACACAAGTGGCATCTCCACTACCATGAATCTTTGTGATCCCATGAAATTGCAGTTTAGTTACCACAACTTCTAACTCCTTATGGATAACAACAAAGTAGGAGTATATATATAACATGTCCTTTTAAAATAAATAAGTCTAATATCTTTACCCAACATTAATGTTTCATGAATCATGATTATGGAGATAAATTAGTTCATTCATTTCCAAAACATACTAGAAAAAAGAAAAATAATAGTTTGAAAATTTCCCACCATAAATGGCAGATAAGATATGACACCATCTACAGAATCACATGAAAAGAGCTAACTAGGGTCGAAGAAATGAAAACTATGAATGTAGAATAAATTAGGTGTGGTTTTCCATCCACTATATAAATATGTAATTCTCTCTTTGTAATACATATCTATCTAAATCAAAGATTTCTTTCTTAGTAATAGTGATTGCTTTCTCTCCTTTATTCCTATTTTCTTAAGTGCTCCATTTAGCTATCTTTCTTATACATAAGCAAAGAATGTGAAGAATGTTTGATATAGCTTCTCCCTCATCTACCACCAATAATTAGAGGATTGTGATAATGATTAGTTTAAAATAAATAAATTTTCAAAATAAATAAGTTAACGTTCGATAAACAATATCATAGCAAGATGGAATGGAACATATAAGCCTTACATAGAGATAAATGAAAGAAGTTTTAAAATTCTAAGCTTTATTATAATATATATAGTAAGTATGTATGCTTTTGGTGTGTACTCTGCAAGGGAATAATAGAGTATGCGACTAAAATAAAAAGTAGAATACTATGATTCCATTAAAATGGTGATATATATATATAACAGATTATTATGTTTATCCTATTTTTTACGTTTTATATTTAGGCACCAAATATTAGTTGATACTAATATTTTCTTCAATATAGTTTCTCCATTTTTTAAAAGATAAAATTTTATTAAAAGAAAAGGAATGAGAGGAATGAAGTATAAGTTAGAGTTGAAGCAATAGCACATAGGACTGAACCCACCCACATGACTTAATGTGAAGGAATTGAAGGAAGTTACAGTACATAGGACCCCTCGGCTAGTTGGCACCCTTCCACTTTCATTCATAATAATTGTACAACAATGCAATACAATGCAATTACAATGATACTATCTATCTAGTACATTGATGAGTGAGGGAGAAGAAGCACATGTTCCAAGGTAAAAAGCTAATATATCTAAAAGGAAACTAAAGACATACAACACTTTAAGCTGCTCATGACTTTGGCTTTTCTATGGCTTTTTGTATTGGTATTAGTAATGAAATATAAATACCACGTTGCACATCAACCACACGCAGTGCTTGTGCATCTCTCTTTTTTCCTTTTTATATACACATGCACTGTGTATTGCTAATAATCCCCATAAGGATAAGATAAGTTTCAACAGTGATATAGTTTTGCATTTTTACTTATCTTTACTTAAAAGGGCAGCCCTCTCACAACCATGACATTTTTACCCCAAGGCCTAGCTAGGGTCACACATAGAAACAGCTTCTCCTGTTAATTATATCAACAAGATTAACTATATTTACTCTACGTGCCTTGCAGCTATAAAACCTTATAACTTTTTAATAAATAAATGCATGGTAGCCCAAATGGTTTCTTTATTTTGGAGAGGAATTTTTTTAGTTAATTCCATTTTTCCATAGGCTTATTTACCAGGATTCAAATACTTGGTCTTGGTCTTTGGCATCGGTGACGGATCTTCAACAAAATCTTAGGAGGGACAATACTATTTAATTAAATAACAAAAATATAAATAAACATATATGATGGATCAAAGATAAAATTTCAACTATTTTTTCAATATAAATTACTATGTTGTTTATAAGAAATTCATCTTCTATCTTACTATGTAATTTTATTTAATTAATCATACCCAATATAATATTTATGTAGTGGTTAAATCATAATAAAATGATCAAACCATATATAGTGTGTGATAAATGATACATTGTAATATATATTTTTCTAAAGCAAAGGTGTCATGCACCCACTATATATTAAGATGAAATGAGAAATACAATGAAAGGTCATTACAAAGTTCCTAAACCGTCCAGTTTTTAGCAAACTTGTGAGAAATGAAATAAGGCATAGTATTCCACTCATAATTTGCAAGCACAAGTGTTATCCTCTCTAAATATGTGATATCTTTACACTATTTGTGTAATAATTTATATACATTATGTATATCATTCATTATTCATTTGTGATACTATTTTGAAGAGTCAATGATAATTAATATAAATGATAGATGACATAATAATAATAATGTATAAAAGTCACATATTTTTTGTGCATATATTTTTCCATCTAAATAATAAGATATTAATAATATAAGCTAATAAAAAACTTCTAAGAAAATAAAATCTTACGGCATTTAAAATTCTAAGAAAATAAAGTAGAGATGGTGAAATATTTTGATATGGACAAATCAAGAAAAAAATATGAATACTATTTATAAAATATAAAATATCTTATAAAACTGATCATCATCTTATAATAAGAGCGAATATATCATCAGCTTTATTGTGTATTTATCTTTACTCCTCATTGCCTTTTTTTTATTTTTATATACATACATTTAAAAATTATAGAATGCAGTATTCATTTTTCTTGTTGAAGAAATATATTTCAAAACTATATACACATGACTAATTATTTCAGTGGTATTAGAGTTATGTTTTTCACAACACAGGGACCTTTCTTCAAACTCCAAAAACCTTGAATGGTCTTTGCATATTTGGAAAGATGCTGCTTCTGGTTCCAACCTTGCGCTCTCTCTCTCTCTCTCTCTGAGTACATGATGGCTCTGATTCTGATGCAAATGGAGAAAAAGAGAGTGAAGAGTGATAATGATTATGAATAGAGTTTGTTTGTGTCTGTATTCTTTGAGACCCATTGAGAGGGACTAGTGAATCTGTGACTGTCATTAACTCCTTCATAACAGTGGCACTGAAAAACATGGTTCTGATGCTTCTGCTTTTCATTCACATTTATAAGTCGCCAGAGTAGCAGCCTAAAAGGAAGTACTACAGTACATGATTCCCCTCTCTTCATCTACTCATTATGTTTCTTTATAACTGTCATACATTCATTATATAATTCAATAAAATCTTCAATAAAGTTTTATTACTATATTATTATCAAATTTTTCTCACTTTTTTAAAATAAAGATGATATTTTTTAGAAAAATAAATATAAAAAGGAGGAAAATTTATAAGGTGCTACTTTTCTTGTATTCATTTTTTCCTCTGAAAATATTAGTGTCCGTGTAATTCTTTAATGCTATAAAAATATTAGTGTTCTCCGTTTAATTTCTGACCTACCTGGTGTTGCCAACAAAGATCTGCACAAAGTCCAAACACAAAATCCAAAACAAACCAAACAAAATCCAAAATGCTACTATATTATAATGAATTATATACTTACGCAATAATATAGTATAGGGAGTATATACACTAACATTGTATACTACTATCTTACACTTAACACACACATATATAATGGGTATATATATGCACAAAGATACACATGCCATAATTAGAACACGGTCCATATTATGAAAGCTAGAGAATGATGCAAAATATAAGCATATATTGGCTAGAAAAGCCCTTTCATAATAGTGTACATTTATACCAAAATCAATGAACTAATAACATGGCACGCTAAGCTACAAGAAAGAAGAATAACACTCTTTCCCCGTCCACTTCTTTAATACATCACTCATTTCATCACTTAGTATACTAATATAAAAAATAGATTAACCAATAAAAGTGCAGATGAAAAATTAAGATGTAGAATAGACGGAAAGATAAGATTAACTCTAAGAGTTAATTGTTGGATTTCCCATGAAGTTCTTTCCCATTATTGTTTTCCACTTCGCCACCTTCTATTGTTATAGCGGAAGACACGTAGCTTAACACCAAAGAGTTATTAGTCTCATGATCAAGTATGGTACTTGTTGTGTTCCGTGCTGGAAACTTTTGCTTGCAAGCATGGCAAGTGATTTGAAGCATGGTGGAGTTTATATGCTTCATTGCATGCTCTTTCAAAGCATATGCTTTGTCAAGTTCCACTCGTGCTTGTTGTCTAATCCTCTTAGCATTTGTTAACTCTTGTTCTGCAAGTTCTATCTGCTTCTTTGCTTGCTTCCTTGCTTCCTCGGCATACATTTTCTCTGCCATGGCTACCCTCAACAAAGCCATGCCTTGTTTCTCATTACAAGTGTTGCTGCTCTCTTTGGGTGATGAGTTATGGTGATTCCTATTCAATTGACCATTTTTCTCATTGTTATCTGATGAACCAATTGATAGCTGCAACTGTGTGGAATGTTTTTGATAATGATGATGATCCTCTCTCTTATTTGGTGACAAAGATGCAGCTACAACATCAATGGTGTAAGTGTTTGATGTTTTGGTGTTTGTGTTTGTGTTTGTGGAGAGTTGAAGGTCCAAGTTGGGGTCGAGTTTATTGTTTTTCATGGATATTGAGGCTTCAGCAGTAGCAGCAATAGTGGAAGTAGTAGGGTTCATATTGAAGAGTGTGGGTTCTTTTGTTGATTTTGGAATTACTATTAGTCCTTGTGGCCAATTAGGACATGTGCTGAAATTTGTTTCACTTGATGGACTTGGGCTTGAAGCTGTTCTAGACAAACATGCAGGTGGTTGTTGCAGTTGTAGATGATGAGGTTCTGTCCTTAGCTTCCCCATGTTACAAGCATCTTGGTGCTCGATAAAGCTTTCCACCCTACACATGGAAGATGAGAGATTAAGAAAGATATCCATGATCATAAGTATTAGGAGTAAATAAATTTGATGCATTCAAAAGGGTTCATTATTCTTGCATGTGGCATGGCATAGAGTTAGAATTTAGAAAGAAATGATGAAAAGGAGACAAAGAAAAAGTGGTAATAAAAGGTGCCTGAAAAGGTATCCAATGGTTTTCAATATGGTTTGAGAGAAGAGAGGTTCCAATTTCCACTAAAATAATTGATTAAAAGGACAAAAAGAAAGTCAAGAATTCATGTCATCATTTCTTAGATTATATTATGTAGTCCTCATTGAAGAACTACAATGTCAATGGAAGACATCATCACACAAACACAGTAACACACAAAAGAGAAGAAGGTTTTTAAGGTTTTGGAATGGCTGAAGGATTTTGAGGCAAACACAAACAGTTATAAGAACAACTGAATAACAGTTTTGGGAACCGTGCAATTACCATTCTCAATGGCAGTTCTTGTTAAAACTAAATAAAGAAATTGATTTAAGGTTCCATCAATCAAATATATTGAAATTTTGTTTTTAATTATTCCCTTTTGATTTTCCACCCCTTTGTGTACTTTATATTCCATTAAAAATAATATTCTTCATGTCAAACAAAAGATCTTGGAGGCTTTGATCAATTGATATAACCATGAAATTTTGAAATGGAATTAAGACGAAAAATAAATAACCTGTAGCACATCATATACAGTGAAAAAATTGTGAAAATTCCATGATCAAGCCACCCAAATAATTTTGATATAGATCTATCTAAAATTTCAGGTATTTATTATCATAGTCTCAAATTAAGTTAAAACCATTGTATGAAATCAAGAACTTTAGAGAAGATATATGATATAAGATATTGAAGAAAATTAACCTTGAGAAAACACGTCCACAATCACAAGAGTGGCCTCTAGTCCCACAAGTTTTGAGATGAGCTTTATAATCAGACTGCACTGCATAGCCTTTAGAGCATCTCTCACAAACCCATTGCTTATGATTACTATGTTTCCTTCTGAAATGTTTCTTTATGCCAACAAGATCTCCAAGTGCATGACATGGATCATGGTGCAAGCAAGTAGGTTCAGGACACACAAAAACTTTCTTCTTCACCACTGGTGTTTCCCTTTTCAATAGCTTCCATGGCACCTTGTGCCTCCTCCTATGCATTTGAAGGTTCTGGTCCCTTTGGAATCCTTGGTTGCAGATCTCACATACATAACGATCTGATTCCAATAAGGTCTTTGGTGATAGTGACACCACTTCTGCATCTGGATCTGTATATTTGCACAATAATATTATATATCATCCATAAATGAATGTATATCTATCTTTGAATACTTGAATTAAATAAACTATATATTATATAAACATCACTCAAAAACTTTGGAATATCTTCTTAATGGGTACCCCTCGAACTCCCTTGAATAAAACTTTCTTTCTTTGTTGATTAAAAAAACTTGGAATAATTATTTGCTTATAAAATAAAGTACTAGTCAAAATTAACCTGAGAAAATAATAGAATGGATTAAACTTGTTGTAGAAAAATTGGATTAGTTATAATTGTGCATCACCTGGTGTTCCTGCTGGTCTTCTCTTCCTTTTATTGATGGAATTGGCATTCTCAGCACATGTGAAAGAAGGATCAGAAGTGGGAAGTGAGGAAGGAGATAAGTTATTGGCAAACATGGTAGTACTCTATAGAAAGTGTTTGATATATATATAAGTTGTATATATATTCTTGTATGAAATTTGATAATATCCTAAGAAGTGAAGCAACAGGTCTATGTTTTCTATCTTTGTGAAATTTAAGTAATGGAAAGAGATGATTGAGATGAAAAAAGAGTAAGAAGATGATGTTATAGCTAGAAGCTAAGGCTTAGAACATAGAGAACTAGAGAAGAAGAGAAATATAAAAGATGTTTTTATTTCTTTTCTTCCTTTGGGTTTTTTCCTAAGCTTTCTTTTAAACTTTCAGCTTTTTTTTCCAGCAGCTTTATCACTTTCTCTCTCTGGGTTCCTTCACTTGTTTCCAACCCTCATCTTCAGCAAGGGTTGTCTGTAATAGCCTCTCCTTAATAAACATTCAAAAAGAGAGACAGAGAGAGTGAGACCCAATCACAAAGCTCGAAACTTGATCCTACAAGTAGCTCTATGGGCTCCATAAGAAAAAAGAAGAAAAAAAAAATCTCCACAAAGAAACAAAACCGAGTCATAATTTCATCACGGTAATTTTTTCTTTGCATGCATCAAGATGCAAAGCCCCTTAATACACACGTAAGCTTTCTATTTTTTGGGTCAGGTTCTTTTTCTCTTGTGTAATATTTATATTGATAGAATGATAGGTTTATATATAACCAGTGCATCATATTTATATATATTCATTAGGATGAGTTTTTTTAAAAAATTAATAATAATTAAAAATATTTGATAAATAATACAATAATAATATAAAAAAAAAGTTAATGTATATATTTTTTTCTCTTCAACATTACACATAAAACTTTGACGGTTAAATCAAAATAATGCATATCACATTTATGGGTTCTCATGTCTAGTGCAGTCCCCAGCTTATAGTACACCTTTTCTAATTATCTATTTAAAGATTTTTTATTAGTTATTTGTTTTGAGGTTAAATGATGTATTAATTATTATTTCTTAAGGAGCAATTTCTTTTTTCAATAGTACCAAGAGAAAAAGAATTATATTTTGACAATATAAGAGTTTTTTATACTGTCATTGCATTATTCACCATTCATTTTTAATTATCATTGACTTTTAAATAAAAATAATTTAATGAATAGTAAATGATGTACCGACCATGTATAAATCTTTACACTTTTAGCACGTAGATATTACATTCTAGAAACAAATATTGTACAATTTTTTTAGAAGGATAATATGTGAATATTATTATAATTTTTGGCTAAGGTTGATGGCTTTTTTAACCTTGCATAAGATAGTCTATTTTATGTTGTACCAATAAAAATAATATTCATTTATGATGATTAAACTTGATGAGTATTTGTCTATCTGATAATATTCTATCCTGGAATATCTCTGTGCTAAGACTCCTTACAAAACTTAATTTCAAAAGTATCATTTTGTTATTTTATTCAATTCTTTTTATTTTGTTTAATGATGTGACATAAAACGAGTGTAAAAAATTATATAAAACTTGGAATTTTAGTCTTAAAACTTAAAAACTAGATTTAAAAATGATCAGTAAGACTTAAAAATTTAGTGTTGTTAGAACTCAAGTCTTAATAGAAGATGTTATTATGTTAAGAGATTCCACAATATTCTGTTGTATGTGGATGCCCTTAGAAGTAAGAACGGGGCACACATATATATATATATATATATATGTATATATATCACTATACACCATAATAAATTACTACTCATACATGCCACTATGCAGTAACTGTAATTAATTTCACTAGAAGCAGCTTTTATAAAGGTGATAATGAGGATGAGAAGTCCCCTTCAAGGTCATTGTAGTTAATGGGGTCATAACTTTTTCTGCCCTAGATGCTTTGCTTTTTGGTAAAATAGGCTCATCACCTTAACAGTGAGGTTAAAACTAGCAACATTGTCTCTTCTATGTGAAGTTCTTTCATTGCCAAGTTTTCTTTTAAAAATTCAGGGGTCTTCCCTGTTCATATTAGTTTTGAATTAAAAGTTTATTAGCTCAAATAATATTTGGTTTAACTATATTACGCAAGTGATCATATCATACGTATTTGAAGAGAAAAAAGGTTCAAAATGAAGGAGTTGCCTTAATGCCTTCTTTGTCTCATTGGAGACAATAATACACATACATCATCACTATTACTGTTGTTACCTTCTTTGCCCCATTGGACAAAATGCTTCAATTTTGTTTGGATATTGTGAGAAAATTATTGGAAGCTTGGGATTTTCTTGTAGAAAAAATAAGGTTTATTAAAATCAGATTAGATTGACTAGTTCAACCAATTTCCTAACCGGTTTGAGTGGTCAATTGGACCTGACAAACAATTGAATTAATACAAACCAATATGAATCACTCTAAACTGGTCAGAATCCATCCCAACCGGTCAAACAATTTGAGTGCATTGATTAGAGAGTGTAAGTGTCTACCAGAATATGAGTTACTATCCTCTCTATTAATAAGTGTTTCAAAAAGTAAAGAGAAATACAACGTTTAATTACCTATATCATTTTGATTATAATAAAATTACACTTTTAATATTAAAAACAAGTAAAAAATATGTATTTGTCTCTCCATTAATGGAGAATTTACTCTATTGCTATACATGCGTTCACTAATATTCGTGTTCATATGTCTGCCTGCATGTGCTTTGGTGTAAGGTGCATCTCTTTTTTCACATGAGTCCCACTGTCAAATCATCTTCGCGACTAAGGAAGAAAACAAGTCAAGGGAAAAATCATTGTTAGAGTACATATGAAATTTTGTAACATTTTTCCCACATTTCTATAATGAACTTGTAAAAAAAAAAATATTGGACAAGGTTGGCTAAAATATATTTTTAGGCTAGCTAACGTACAAATGATGTCTAAAACGACAAAGTTTATACATAACAATGAATTTCGGTCTAATGAATAAAGTTTATTTCATTCACATAACAATGATCAAACACCTAATATCGCGCTTAAAGATTGAACATAGTCATCTACTAAGTAGTTAGGGGAAACTTAAGGACATATCACAAAATTAAGGAATATAGTACCTTGTTTTATAAAAAAGAAAAAATAATAATGAAAATTAAGAAATAGAAAAGTGGGCTGATTGAAATATATGAATCTCCTTCAGAAGGAGAGAGATCTCGTTTTCTCTCCTAATGTACGGGTCAGCTTTAATTAATTGCTTGTTAAGTTAACTAATTGAGTACATTATTAATTTTTACAAATAAATACAGGTATTAGAATACAAAAAGACAAATACAATTCTAATGAGTGTAGGAGAAAGAATGTGGATTCGGGATGGTGAACACTTGGGATAGATGATTACAGAGAACATGGTCTTAAGTAAGTTGTATCATATATGCGTTTTTATGAGAATCCTAAACCCATCAGCCTCCTATTCATTATGAAATTCGGTGTGTATTTAATTAAACAAGTCTGAGTTAAATACTAAGACCAACTTTATCAGCTTTGCTTTTATGTTCTTAATCATTATCCCATGCACATCATGAACAAGTTGAGCAGACAAGATTCTCTCTTTCAAACGTAAGAGTATGACACTATCCTTCTAGGCTTTATTTGGGAGTTATATGAAAAAGAGAATAAGAGAGATCAAGGGTAAGAATAGAGAAGGAATGGAAGAATAAAGAATGCAAACTTATACCTTATTTGGGAGTGTGAAATTAAATAAAAGAAGACTAAAATAATGATAATGCAAAAATATTTTTTTTTCTTTAAAAATCTAATTAATAGTAAAAATATACAAAAGATATTTAGGTAGTTTGACATGTTTGTCTCCGAAAAAACCCCAAATTGGAGGAACCATAAAAGTTGCCATGTACATGCAGTGTTTTAGAGTACTCTAAAAAACCTCCAAAGCTCTTCTATCTCTTTCCTCAACTCCCAAAGAAGGAAGACTCTTTATAAAATCATTCATTTCCCTCCTCTCCAAAACAACACTCCCAAACAAAGGAGACAATCGTCTATCCATTCCTTTACCAATGGACATATCTATCTAAAACTCAAAATGGACAAACTCCATGTTAAGAAAAGATGTTAAAAAAATTTCATTCATTAGGGGATCTTGGTAATCTTCAAATCAGGGGTTTCGATAATATTCATTGGTTCTAGAAAGGTGTTAATCATAGAGTAAGGGGATGAAACCACTACTAGTTTTTGGCATGATAAACGCTTAGGTTTGCGAACAAACTAAGTTTAGGCGACTCTATAATCTTAGTTCGTTTAGGGATGTGCATATTAATGAGCTTAGGAGATGGACAAAGAAAAATTGAGGGTGAAATTTACCCTATAGAAAATAACTTTTCCTTGGGAATTTGAACTACCTAATTTATTTTTGCAAGTACATCAACAATATGTATTACAGGAAAACATACTTAACTCATTATAGTGGCAGCACGACCAAACCAATTTTTACTAAGTCAAATCAAAATATAAGCTTCTTGCTCCACACATTCAGCAACAAGAGCATAACAACCATCATAAGACTTTTATAGGACATACTACCGACCACAAAAGCAATGTCTAGGAAGGGAATATCTATAACCCAAAAGGGAGGGTCTTTATGTATCTTCTGTAATGAGCATTCAGAATTTACTCAACACCTATTCCCTTCATGTAATATCACTCATTCAATTTAACAATTACTCGCAATTAGTTGGGTATCAACATCGCACTACCACTAAACCTATACATTATTTCACTATACATGTGGGCATGGTAATATGAAATGTTGAAAACTTTGTAACATCAATACAACCCTCTCACCTTAGAATTAGTGAGGGTAAAATGTTGACTATGCGCAAATGGGAAGAGGGGCAAAACCCAAATATCTTCTTTAGACTATGTCCCAAATCTCTTAGAATGTCTTCCATAATTATTTTGTAATTGTCATCACACTCTTGTACTAACTTTACACTTTTAGTGTGATTAATAATAATATTATTTTTCCTACAAAAAAATAAAACTTGTGATTAACAAACTGTAATTAACTTTTATTATAATTCATATGTCTTTGTTTATAAGACATATTTTAGAAGGTTTTACTATCCTGAATATAAGTCCTTTTATAATATTTATATAGTATTTAATATATCATATCAAATATGCTCCTAATAATTACACTCTATATCTATTTCTTTCTTATATTCCATTAAACGTAACACTTTCTTCATAATAATGGATGGAGGGGGTAATTTTAGAATGTTGACATAATTTTCAGTAAACTTTAGAGTGATAACCCAAAAATAAATAATTGTTTACCAACTGTTTATAGTTTTTGTGAATTAACTAATATGACTTATACTCATGGACGAATGAAGTATCTAAGAATGACAAATTTTATTTAGGAACATTTATACAATTAAATAGGCCAACCATCAAATAAAGGAACTTTAATATAAACAATATAAAAATAATTAATTTTTTATTTATTTATATAAATATTTTTTGTAGAAGTTCTTCAGCATATATTGCTTTTAACATAATCCTACAAAAAAAAGTTGAGCATCAAAATGTCAACACCTTTACATATTAATTATTGGGATAAGAATCAGTTGTTTTTAAGAGTGTCTCATTCTTTAAGCCAAACCAATCAAATTTTACTATATAAAGAAAGAGAAAATTTTTAAAAACAAAAAATAATATTTTTATTTTACTTAGTAAAATATAATTAGTTTGTGATAGAGAATAAGATATCCAAGAATATAATCTCTTTCGTTAAGGATAGTACTAGTAATTCAAAATAGTAGATAAGCACATCCTATACATTTTCCAAAAGTTAAATAATCTTCAACAAATATTAGTGCATGTTACACCATACATATAACTCTATTTTTATTCCACGAATTTTTTCTCAACGTCATGTCATGAATCATCTCCTTAACTGATGTTCCTTCCGATATGAATTCTATAACTGTATTATGTACTTGAATGATTTTTAAAATTTGTATTCAATGTTAGTTTTATACTATCAATTCTCCACATGAAAAACAGTTCGGGTAATTGCGCCAGCTAATGGTTAGAAAACATAGTGTTGGTGTCTTACCATAAAGTGGTTAGAAAAATTATATAATATAAGATCATATATGATTGTGAAAATGGGATCAGATATTGGGATATGGAGAGGGTATGAATGTTGGGTGAATAATGGCATATTTGTCCTGCTAATAATATATTATTAAGCACAGGAATTGGGTCCCTTCCTACACTATTCACTATTCCCTGATCCTTATTTGTCCTTTATGCATTTGTTTTTAGTTTTAGACTTGTAGGCATGTACCATACTGATAATAATACACATACTTATCACACATACAAACAAACACACACACATTCTTGTTATAGGGATCTAGAATATTATGCAATTGTTTTCACCCATTTAAAATATGTGTATAAATATGCTTTTTATCGATTTAATTTTAATAATAGTTTGTTACATAATTACTACAACTTATAGAACAATTAATCATTCCATTTAATCTTCATATTTAAGCGGATAAAATACAACAGTTAGTTAATTTTATTAAAGAAAATAAAATATCTTCTTATACAAGGAATGATTAAAGAGAATACAATATATTATAATTTTAGTGATTGGAGAAATGATTAAAGAGAATACAATATATTATAATTTTAGTGGTTGGAGAAGCTAAATTATCTCCTAGATTTTGAATCATATTAGAATTAATATACTTGCAATTCTCACCTAATAAGTTTAAGATTTATAATTGCTATATTAGTTAGAAGAAATATTACATCATTAATGTAACTATAAAAATGAGTTGAGGTAGATTGTCGCATGTAATATCTTTATTACAGACAATCTTATTATAGGAATAGCTTCTAGTACACTTGTTACAATTTTTCCAAGAGAAATAATCAATTACACCAAAAAAAATATGGTCAATACAATCAAAATATTATTAATTTAATTTTCAATCTTCATAATTCTTAAATAAAAGTAATATAAATGAAGGATGTATTGATTGTGTATAAATCTTTATAAAATTAATATATAAATATTAGACTCTTGTTAAAAATGATTCACACACCTAAGTTATTGGTCATGTATTAATAAACTAAAATTATACAATTTTATTTGAAATGAGTGGTTTAGATTTATCCAAAACCATGTAATAATTTATTCTACGTGTGTTTCATATATCTGAAATTAAGTTAACTATTGGAGTAATTGATGAAAATTATTTGACTAAATCTATTTATGTTTAAATATATTTCCTTCTGATAATTTTTATCAGATTCTTTTTTGAGCAATTTCACACATATAAACCTCCTAAAATTATTGAAGTGCTCTAGCAAAAACCAAAGGATGGTTGGATAAAGGTCAACACAAATGATGCAGCTAAGGGTTCCCCTGGGCTTTCGGGAGCTGGTGATATATTTAGAAATTGTCATGGTAATTGTGTAGCTTGTTTTGCTTCATTCATTGAAATCCAACATGCAATATATGCTGAGCTAAAGCGGTTAACTTGGCTTATAGTTATGGTTGGAACAACCTATGGATTGAGTGTGACTCAACAACGATTGTGCATATCTTCAAAGGTAGAGCTTTGCCCCCTTGGAAAATCAGTAGCCTTTGGGATAGTTGTAAACACAAGTTGAATTCAGTGACACTTCATATATCTCACATCTTTAGGGAGAGTAATACATGTGCTGATAAATTGGCTAACTTTGTTATATTCTAGGCAAAACTCTTCTTGGAATCAAGCGCCACGCATCATTCAAGAAGATTATAATAGAAATAGACTAGGTCTTCCTAGCTATAGGTTCAACAACTTGAATTTCTTCTCTTCTCTTTTGTATGGTCCCGGTTATTTAAACAATTTAAGTATATCTGCACTTTTTTTTTATAAAAAAAAACGTGTTAAAATATCATTAAATTTGTAAGTAATTGTATTTACTTTATAAAAATTATCATTTATTAGTGTCTTCCATATATATAGTACAATACCTCTAACCAACTAAAAGTTTATCAATTTATTTTCTGTAAATATTAATTGATTTTTGTTTAAGTGAGATAAGCAAGTTAATCATAGATGGTGTTACATAACATAATATGCATACAAAGAGGACATGCACACTTTGATTGCATTATGACAAGCCCTAACTACGGTCCATGTTTGTAGACTGTTGGTTGGCCACTGACAATGATTTTGACAACATGGAGGTGAAGGGATTCACTAGTACTCAATTTTTAGAAAGAGTTTAAAATATACGCACTAATAGGGTAAAGCTTTTTACATTATCTGTATATTATTCACCATTGATTTGTATTACTTTTGTTTGAGAGTCAATAGTAGTTAATAAATTAATGGTAAATGATTGATTGTCAGAGTAAAAAATATTTACAATATTAGAATATACATATTAAATCCAAAAATCTATTCAGGTATTAATATCTGAATCAAGAGTTTAATATCCAGAGCTATGGAAATTCATCTTTACTGGTATATATTATTATATTTTTGAATTAATTTTTTTAATACTATCAAAATTATTCTCTCACTCTATGGATGATAAACAATTATTTTAAGATATTGATTATCCCTTCAAATAAATATTATTTTTAATAATCAAATTTTTGATATTTTGATCATCCTTAAGAACTAATGAGATCTTATACCATTATTAGTATAAAAAAAATTAATTGAAACAAATGAAGAATTATGAATTACAAATATAACGTGAAAAGATGTAGTGAAACTGTATTTTATGGGTGTCACATATGAATGATATATATATTAATATATTGTCAAGGTTTTAGATAAGAGAATAAAATGTATGTACAGACACTATATGAATTAGTATATTAAAATTATATTATCTACTATTTATATTTAATTATTTTTAACTTTTTCAAGAAAGTATTTTAAATGAACATAATGTAGTAACTATATATATTTTTTATATTAATATTGTATAGATATTATACTCTTAACCTAAAAGATGAAAAATTCATATAAAAATGTTATGATTAAAATCACACAATTGAAAAATTAACAAACCATACCTTTATATTAGAAGAAATTTTTTAATTCTTATACGGTTCAGAATTATATGCTCCTTATTAATGTATTTATTTATTTTAGATTCTTCTTCCAAATGTTATTTTTTAATGACTTAAAAGTAATTTTCACAAAAGGCAATTTATCTGCGCCATGTTTAAGCAATATCATCAGCTTCTCCAAAAAAAGTTAATGATTTTTCACGATAAAATATTTCTTTTTTTATGTATTGTGAGTGTCTCTTTTAGATAGCAATAAACAATTATCCTATTTCTCTATAAGAGTTGTTGATTAAATAAATAAAGCAACCCATTATATAATTATAAAAATGGATAGAGTAATGGACAGATTCTGCAGCACACGTGAGAGTGTAGAGTGCGTAACAGAGATCGCCTTTTCTTCTCCTTCACATAAACCGAATACATGACACAATGCCCCATCAAGTGTTCACAACCACTAGTTGATGCATTGCAATAAAGTTCACACCTTCAGAAGTTGTGAAAATCATTGCCTCACGTTGGAAACTTAACTTAAGACTACTCTATATCATTTCAAATGTTATATTTTTCTAGTATATCTTCTTCTTAATATTTTTACCCAATTAATATCACTTATAAATCAATAATTAATAAGAAAGTATTAACTTATGATATATCTTGTAGATATGAGAATAAATATAAGAATTTAATAGAAGGATATATCAAATCCAACTCAATATGCTACCTACATAGTTAGATACATTCACAATTATTTTCAACGCCATAAGCTAACTTTGCAAAACCAACTCAATATCATTTTTTATGAAAGTAATAAATTTTAGGCTTATTTCTCCTCCCATTAATTAATGAATAAAAATAAAAATAAAATCTTAGATGTCATAGTAGTCGACAATACGAGCTTATAATTTGTTAGGTAGCTTCTAGCTTTTTAATTTAATCAATAAGTTACTAGAATTATTTTGGTGTTGTGGAAATATTCAATGGTAACATAACACCTCCTTGAAAGCTGTTAAATAGATGGATTTTTTACCAAAACTTGTTTTGCTCTATGTCTTGAAGAGTTTCTCATATATTTGGGAAGAAAGTTCTTTTCCCGATTTGTTAGTTAACCATGGGATTTAATCCAAAACTTATATTTTGTGAAATGAAATGCCTCAATTTATCTTTATTGAGTGTTGTAGGAAACTTATATTTTGTGGAATGAAATGCCTCAATTTATCTTTATTGAGTGACTTCTAAGGAGGTCTCTCTATCGAAATTTATAATTGTTCCTTAATTAATATATTTGGGGTATTTTAGCACATTTTGCTTAAAAAACTAGAGTTTAGTAAACAAAATTTGGAAGTAACTTATAGCTTTAAGAAAAAAAAAGAGGAGGTTATAGTATTTGGAAGCTAATTTGTAGGAATGTGTTTCAAGTAATTTCAAAAACCACAAGAGTTTTCAAAATTCATTGGTCAATTTTGCCCTTTTAAAATTTACCAAATTATATTAATTATATCATATTAAAATACCAATCATAAATTAATTTTAAATAACTAAATTTATAAATTAATAATATTAGAAATATTTACTAATATTTTACCAAAAATATGCATATGATTAAATAAATAATTATAAAATTTTAATAATTTTATCAAAATCCAACGTTTATTTGATTATAAAATTAATAATAATTTTACCAAATATTAAAAAAATTATTTTTTGTCTAGATATTAAATTACTCCAATTAATAATTATAATTTAATTAATAAAAATATAAACAAATATTCAATAAATAAATATTATATGTTCGTTTTAGTCCTTTAATAAATTTCAATTCATTTTGCAACTAGTTTTGTGCAACAACTCTACTTGAATAAGTCACCTACACAATTATGAAATTTTAATTATAAGATTATACCGACGAACTCTAAGCTTTCAGTTACACAATAGTTTTGTCGAATACACATATTATGATTATTTGGGGAAGTATAAGGTAGACCGGCTATGATTATTTTTAAATAATAACAATAGTGAATAATTGAATATTGATAGTTTACCTAATGTGGCATATTTGTGGATAATTTGAGTTAATAATCACTTAATGTTTTCTTCTATTTGTTGTAGCTTTTTTGGTTTCTTTCTTTTGTCTTACCACATCAAAATCATACTATAAATCTGGAATGCAAAATGAATGGTGCCCACATCCTCATGTTGCCATCGAGGCAACAATAGATCGAAAACAAACACTTCAGGTTGACATTACTTAGATTAAGTGAAAATGATATGTCATTAAAGACCAAATATCTAAGCTTTCAGTTTCCCAATGTTATGTGGCATTAATTACTAATCGGAGAGGGGGGTTTAACTTCATGATGAATGCACATCTACTATCCTACACTTATTATTACTTCATGTGTCATGATTTATGATTGATTAAAAAAAATTAAGTTAAAATTTAATTTTTAAGTATTTTTTTGACCATTCATAGCTTATGACACATAGACTGACACTAATTATGGGACAACATATATGCTCTCTCATAAAATAAGGGCTCTATATTTATAAGCCATATGAGTGAAATATTAGTGAGTAATGGATGATGCAATGTCAATGTATAAGAAGTTCTCAATTTAGATCATCATTTACATGCATCATCCGTCATCCTTTCATTTATAATTAGTGAGTGATGGATACAACTTTACATTCCTTAAGAAGTTGTGGGAATGTCTTAAGGATGATCTAATCAATATGGTGGAAGATTTCTATAGGTTTGAGAATTTACCTAAAGGATGTAATGCTTCATTTATTATACTAATCCTAAAAAATAATTGTTCGCAAAGTCTTAGTGAATACATACACATCTCTTTCATTGGTTGCATTCAGAAGATCGTCTCCAAGCTTCTAGCTGCTAGACTTAAAAAGGTGATTCATTTGGTCATTTCAGATCGTCAGTTTGCTTTTACCAAAGGAAGATTCATCATGGATGGGGTGGTGGTTGCTAATGAGATTTTTGATCAAGCTAGGAAGAAGAAGAAAAATGATTGCTTCATTCTCAAAGTGAATTTTGAAAAAGCCTACGACTCGGTGAACTAGGATTTCCCTATTTATATGATGGATACGTTGGGTTTCTGTCATACATGGAGGATGTGGATTAAAAATTTACTTCATTCAAACTCAATTTCCATTTTAGTTAAGGGAATGAAGTATCTCCTTATATAAGGAGATAAGTTATCTCCTCCTGCCAGTGAAATCATGACATGTGTCATGTTTCATCATTTTCTATAAAAATATTTTTAAAAATAAACAAAATAGCACACATGTCAAATTTTTATTTGTTAGAGGAGATAAGTTATCTCCTTATATAAGGAGATATATTATTCTCTTTAGTTAATGGGAGTCCAACTAAAGAATTTTCTATGGCGAGAGGCTTAAGGCAAGGGGACCCTATTGCACCTTTTCTTTTTCTGATTGTTGCTGAAGGTCTTAGTGACATAATGAGAGCAGCAGTTTTGAAGAACACTTTTACTGGGTATAAGGTTGGTAAAGATGATGTTGTTGTCTCTCACCTACAATATGTGGACGACATCCTTCTTATTGGTGTGAATTCTGAGCATAATATTTTGGTGCTTAAATTATTCTGAAATGTTTCGAATTGACATCTGGGTTGAAAAATAATTTCCACAAAAGCAGCTTCATGGATCTTAAGTCAAATCATGACTTTGTTCTAAAGGTAGTTAATATGTTAAATTGTGTTGTTGGTTCTGTTCCTTTCAAATTTCTGGGGATTCATGTTGGTGCTAACCCTAAAACGCTCTATGCTTGGTCTCCTATCATCGATAAATTCAAAAAGAAAACTTTCTCTTTGGAAGCATAAGCTCTTATCCTTCGGGGGTCGGGTAACTCTTCTTAAATCGGTATTATGTTCTTTACCTATTTATTACTTTTCTTTTTTTAAATCTCCAATCTCTGTTATTAATGTGATTGACAAAATTCAAAGACATTTTCTAAGGGGAAAGAGAGAAAAGACATTCATTGGGTAAGATGGAAGTATGTGTGTAGGCCAAAAGGCATTCAATTTAGCTCTTTTAGGTAAATGAAGGTGGAGATTATTATGTGAGATAGATGCTCTTTAGGTGAAAGTCTTAAGATCTAGATATGTGAATGAATTTTTGAATAGTGGAAGGAATGGGTTTCTTGCTTGCTTTAGGAGGGGTTCATCTTGGTGGAGAGAATTAAGAAATCTTAGTCAAACCAGGGAAGAGATCAGTTGTGGTTGGATAAAGGATAGTCTTCGTAGATCTTTAGGTTGTGGTTCCTCTATTAAATTCTAGACTGACAATTGGATAAAGATGCAACTATTGACTCCTTGGGTTCATGGAGTAATGGGACTGGGACCTAGAATCTTATATGGAGAAGAAACTTGTTCACTTGGGAGGAAGAGAAGTATGTTGATTTTTAAAAATCATTAATGACCTTCATCCTAAGAAACACGTTGATGGTACATGGATTTGGTTACATGACAAAGGTGGGAAGTACTCAGTCAAGAGTGCATACCAATTTTTGCAAAATGAAGAAGAAAGATGCGATCATTTTTCTTCAAAATGCTTTGGACGTGTAACGTTCCATCAAAGATGAATTTCTTAGTATGGAAAATTACCTTGGATGGAATACCAACTAAACTCAATCTAGCTCATAGAGGGGGTTTAGGAATATAAGATCTTCGTCATTATGCTCTTTGTTGTGAGTTGGAGGAATCTACTAGTCACTTGTTCTTCTCTTGCCCAATATCTTATTCTACTTGGCAAAACCTCTATTCTTGTTTTGGTTTTACATCCGTTATTCATAGTGAAGTAAAGTCTCATTTCTAATTCATGAAAACCTACGAAACACAGATACGGATACGTGTATCGGATACGATACGTATCTGATACATTGACACGCATTTTTTCTAAAATGTAGGATACGATACGTTCAGGGATACGTGTATAAATTAATAAAAAATACATAAAATATGATAAAATTATAAATGTAAATCTTCTTCTTCTCTCCTACCCTCTTTATCTTCTCTATTAATACTCACACATCCTCTTCTCTTTATAAACATACTAAGCGAAAAGAAACTAAGAAGTAAGAAAGGTAAGCCTTTTTTCTGTTTGCTCTTCACAACATACCTATGGCGGTAGAGGCAGTAACACTAAGCACC
>NW_017725414.1:0-23838 GCF_001865875.1 Lupinus angustifolius
CCGGCCGACGACGTTATGGATCGGAAAGTACCAGCTATTCGAGGGTCAATGTGGTGTGATGGTAAGTTGGTATGATGTGACCTTTCAATAAGTGAATGTTTATTGAAAATAAATCTATCTTATCATAAAAACGAATCTATATATACTATATTTTATTGAAAACGAATCTGATACGTGTCTTGATATTTATTTTTTATTTTTTTATTTTTTTTAGTTTTGGATACTCTATGAACACGTATCATTCACGAATCTGAGCGTATTCGTGTCGGATACCGACACGCGAGGGTATTTGGCGAATCCCTGCTTCATAGATGAAAACTTGTTATGGATGGACAACAAGAAAAAACATTTACGGATGGCTCTTTGGTTTGCTACAATTTGGACTATTTGACATGTTCAGAATAAAGTGATTTTTGAGAACTTGAGGTTTAACCAAGATAAGATGATGGAGCTCATTTTAATTCATTCTTGGAGTCTTCTCAATACGCACTTTCCTTTCTTCTCTTATTCTATAGTGGAATGAATAAACAATCCTTCAAAGTGTCTTCTTTTTTGTTAATTGTAGAGATTTAGTGGATAAGAGTATCAATTGTTCTCCTAGGTTTTCTTTATCTTTCTTTTAATAAAAATCGTTATTGCTGATAAAAAAAATCCATCATTTATATTTGATCATCATTAACTACTGAAAAAATGTAATACGAATAAATGGTAGATAATACAATTAGTGTATATAAATCTTTACACTAACACTGTATATATATTAAAATATTATAATTACTTATTATGAAGGTAATAAAAAAACTTGCTTGCTATAAGATAATAATCTTGACATCTTCTATTTTCCTACATTTTTCTTCAAAACTCAACTCAAAATCAAACCCTTATATTAAATTAAAATAAAATTCCGGACAAGAATGACAATATAAATTTCCTTATCACATCATATTTGGTTGAATTTTTCAATGGAGTCTCTTCTTGTCAAACATCAAACATTACACGATCGAAATAACGTTCTCACGTTTACTATAAATTTTAACAATGTATATATATTTTTGAATAAAATATACACATATGACTTGCTATATAGATGAGCACTAATTCATCACATCGCAGTAATAGTCATGAGCATGAATTTGATCCAAACAATGCATGATTCTGTGTCTGGCCACATCATTAGTGATGTGTTTGGTCATTGAAATAATTGGGACTAGACATGTCGAATATTGAAGAATTTGTTTTGAAGTAATTAGCATCAAATTAGTCCATTAGGTAGCGAGCTAGATACTATACTTTTGTATGAGAAAGAGTGAAAGACAATATTATGGTCTAATCATATAGAAACAAATTAATTATGTATTATTCTTGGTATAATCTATCTTCCTGGATGCATGACAAGCCACTATCTAATCAAGTGGGTAATAACACTACCATGACATTGACGTGAGATTACAAAGAAACAAAAGCATGCATCTAATTATTTTTATATATAATTGGGACTATCATAATCTACAAATTTCCCTCAAATAACTTAAACGCCTGGCCCAAGCATTCAAATTTCTAGACCAAGACAAAGATAAATTCTCACTACCGCTTTGTGCATGTTCATCTACAAGCAACATATACAGAGGAATATAGGATAAGCAATACCATCATAGAAGTTTTTATTATCTTCCTTACCCTCAATATATGTAAATTCTTTTATTTCAATAAAATTAAAAGTTGACCTAATTCAATATAGTTTTTTGTAGATATTCTATGCAAAATTAAAATGTAAAAAAAACACGTGGGGGTAAATCAAGTAAGGAAAATGTTAATTACACTTAAGGTATATACTATTTACACTTAATTAAATTGAAAATGAAAAATAAAATAAAATAAAAGGAAAGTGGGCCTATATATACCCCATGTAGGGAAAAAAATCAGTTTGATTAGGCAAGTCACAATTTCATGCAATATAATCACCATGATTGTTTTATTATTAAAGACTAGGTTATCGTTCAAACTTGTGATTGAAGACACTAATGGCCTCCATGAGAAAAAAAATGTAGAATGAAAACATGCAAGAACAAATTTCTTTAGAATTTACCATTTAATTGCACATATATGTTTTGTTTCTTTAGGTATTCTATCAAGTCTTGACTGGTTATTATCACTATGCGAAAGATAATGATAAACCAAAAATGAATGGGTAGAAATAATAAGGGTGCGGTGGGGTTCACATTGAATTATATGATTGTAAAATCTATGTAATGATAATATAAAATTTTGTATACAGTCGATGTATCATTTACTGTTCATTTGTATTATTTTTATTTGAGAGTCAATGATAATTGAAAAAGAATAGTGAATAATGCAGTGACAGTGTAAAAAACTCTTCCGGTATTAATCATATTCCTATTTCTGGAAATATATTTGAGTGGGGATAAGATCTCTTGAATGCATTATATTCTTAAGTTGTCTTTGTCTCAATGGGGGGCCAGAGGGGCTCCTCTTAATAGTTTTTCTTACATTAATTATTAGAACTCTGGTGTGTGTATTTTATCATTGTTTCCTCCTAGAATATGTCCCGAATTGTATTCACTTGTCTTCTCATGTTGTTGGCAATAATACTCAGCTGCCAACTACTATCCCCTTTTACTGTTTTCATTTCATTGTTTGTAATAGATGGACAAATATATGAGACTTCTCTGAAATCCATACAACGATCTTAGGTGTTCTAATCAATATGCACAAGACAAACAGATCTTGTTCATTATTGTATCATAAATCTCATGACAAGATTGTGAAGAGAGGTGTGAGATGTTGGGTGCATGGCCGTTTAGTTGTTGTCTGTCCTAATGATGAAAATGTGTGCTTGAGATTATGGTGATATGTGTCTCTTCATTATGAATCTAGATCCTCTCTTATAACCTCAACCAAAGTTTTGATTGAAACTCCTTATAGATTTCTTTTAATTAATCTAATCAATCAACACATGTAACTAATTGATCCACACTATCTAGAGTTACAATTGGTCCACGAAAGTCTAGTTTATAGGCTTAAGATAGTGATAATTCTATTTCAAGGAAGTGTGAAAATGACAGAAGATAATATTGGTGAAAAATAAATGTAATCTTAAATTTATACTTGATTTGATTACAAACATAAAAAAGAAAGTTACTTTTTTTATTCTTAAAGTAAAAACTTTTTTTTTCTTTTGACAAGGACAGACATAGGTTAGACTTCCTGAAAGTTACTAAGATTTGGAAGACTACTTAAAAAGCATATAATGTTTATGCTATAAGAAAATATTTTTGTGAGTGAGACTCAAACTTTTTTATCACTTCATTCCTTTATAAATCCTCCACCGTAATCATCTTATGATTTACTGAAAAAACATATTATGTAATAAGACTATTGGACAAGCCACAACCATCTAAAGATTTTAAAAAGCTCATGCTTTTTTGTATAAATAGAGCACCATGCTTAAATAATATTTAATAAATGCATTACTTTAAAATTTTAATACATTATAAAAATCTATTATAGTTATATTATATTATTTATTTTTGTTTAAATAGGCTAAGTATAAGTTTTAAAGACTTTTTGAATGATCTAATGTGTAAGTTAAATATATAATCTTTTTTATTAAAAAGGTTTAATCTAACTTATTTCGTTAATCAGTTTGACTTAACCTACGCTTAATATAAATTATTCGGTCATAAACATGTGTGTGCTCAGAAACCTTTGATTCCATGGAATTTCCTTGGTGGAATTGAAGATTCCAACAATAGTGTCTTGAAAGATAAAGTCTCAGCTCCCCTGAAGCCCTCCTTTGCTCAAGCCCTAAAAGGTGTCAATGATTTCAACATCTGACAGTTGCCACTACCTTGTATCAAGGGTGACGCAATTGCTATAAAGATCCCAGAAGCGAATTACCAAGCCGGACTGCAGAGGTGCAAAACTCACATACATGGTCGCCTCATTCTCGCCAAAGGAGATCATCCGATGAAATTCACTGATCTCAAAGCTAAACTCTCGAAGTTGTGGAACATGGTCGGAAAATGGAATGCCATCTCCTTGGGTAAAGGCTTTTATGATTTCTCTTTCGCCTCAGTAGAAGACATGAGAAGCATTTGTGATGTTGGCTCTTGGAATTTGAAGCCTGGGATACTGAGATTAGCTTTATGGACCCCTGATTTCAATCCTGCTCTTAAAAAAATTACACACTCACAATGCTGGGTCAAAATCCTGGGTCTCCCCCAAGAATATTGGAGTCCCAGAATTATTTTCTCAATTGCTGGTGGGATTGGAACTCCTATTTCTCTGGATGAGGCCACTAAAACTAGATCATTTGGGCACTTTGCTAGAGTCTTAATCGATATTAACCTTAAGAACTTTATGCCTGATCAAATATTGGTTGAACGAGAAGACTTCACCTTCTTTATCTCTATTGAGTATGATAACTTGCCAGCCTTCTGTGTAGGATGCCAATCAATAGGTCATTCAATTTCTCAGTGTAGAAAGACTAAAAAGGAGACTTCAGGGGACATCCCCAAACCTATAACTAGGAAAGGAAAGGCTCAGGTTGCAAAACCCCAGTTGGAATCAAAGTTCATGACTTGGTCATAAACCTGGAAATAGATAAAACCGCTGGTCATAATATGGAAGGACTTGATCGTGTAGGTTTCTCTCCTGAGAAGGTTTCTTCGGTCTCTGAATCTGATAAAGATCCGGGGAGTTCTATAGGTGAAAATGCAGTTGAAGAGGTTGTTGATACGCAGCCTGATCCCCTAGTGAAAGGGCCTCAAAACATGGAATATCCTTCAATTCCTCTAGCTCAGGATGATAACTTCATTATTCAGTCCATTGAGGACATAGAAAATCCTAGAGCTACCAAAGAAATGAAGATAGTTGGAAGGCTTTGGGAAAATGATAGAGAGGAGGAAGAGGTTCAGGACTATTTCACAGAAGTCCTTACCAAATCTCAGAAGAAAAGGTTGAAGAAGAGAAACAATAATTATAAGGTGCATTATACCCGTAAGGGTGGGTACTTAAACTCTGCCCAATGAAAGTGTTGTATTGGAACTGTAGGGGAATTGGCAACTCTAAAACTAGACTGGTGCTTCAGAAGTTTTGTGTTGATCATAAAACGGACTTGGTCTTCTTATCTAAACCTTGGATAAAAGTTGAGGATATTAAACCTCAATTTTGGGCTACTCTTGGCCTTAAGTTTTTTGTGAGAAATAACATATCTCCTATGCTCCCTAATATTTGGAGTCCTTGTTGCATTAATCTTCAGCCTATAATAATTTTCTCTTCTAATCAGCACATCACTATTTCTTTAATAACGAAGGACAAGCAGGTTTTTATGAGTGCAATCTATGCACTCACTGATTATATACAAAGGAGAACCTTGTGGTCTAAGATCAATGCCCTAATGATTGCTAATCCTGCTCCTTGGTGCTGCATATGGGATTTCAATGTGGTATTGGGTGCAAATGAGTGCAGGGGGTGCCTATAATCCTGCTAGACTACCTATGGATGAATTTAAAGCCTTCTCTGATGAGTCTTAGCTTATACATCTAACAACTAGGGGTGCTGAATTTACCTGGACAAATAGAAGAAGAGGTAGGGCCCTCACAGAGAAGAGATTAGACAGAAGTATGTGCAATGATAGGTGGCTAGGCTCCTGGAATCAAGTGTCTTGCAACACTCTTCCAATAATCTCCTCTGATCACCATCCTATGTTTTTGAATTCCTCTACTGTCTCAGTTAATAGGCCTAATCATTTTAGGTTTCATAGCATGTGGCTTAATCACTTGGATTGCAAAAGAGTAGTTATTGATGTTTGGCAAAAGCACATTGCTGGTTTCCCTATGTTCATCCTCTCCCAAAAGCTTAAAATTCTCAAAAAGAAGTTGATAACTTGGAACACCAATGTCTTCGGTAATTTGCACTTGAATGTTAAAATTGCTCTGGATGCAGTTAATGATATCCAACGTATTATTAACTGCTCAGGCCCTAACCTGATCTTTTAGATGAGGAGTTTGGTGCTCAAAAGAATCTTTTACAAGCTTTGATGGTGGGAGAAGATTTTTGGAGAGAAAAAGCTAAGCTCTCTTGGCATATCGGTGGGGATAGAAACACCAAATTCTTTCATAAGGTGGCTCAGATTAGACAAAAGTTCGAAGCTTTAACTGCTCTAAAAGATGGAGACTCAATCCTATCTTCTCAAGCTGAAATAGTTAATCATGCTTTGCTTTATTTCTCTGATTTATATGCTTCTAAGAACATCACTACTCCTAATTCTTTGATTGCCTCTGTCATCCCTGCTTTAGTTAGTGAAGATGATAATATCATGCTTACCAAATTGCCTTCTTTTGATGAAATCAAATGTGTTGTCTTTGATATGAAATGAGAGGGGGCTACTGGGCTAGATGGGTTTGGAGGCTATTTCTACCAGGCTTTTTGGGATATATTTGGCCTTCAGGTTTGTGAGGTTGTTCTGCAATTCTTCAGCAAGGGCTGACTTTTGCCTAATCTTAATTCAAACTCAGTGGTGCTAATTCCTAAATTTCCTGGAGCTATCAAAATTGAAGATTTCATACCCATAGCTCTGGCCAATTTCCAACTAAAAATAATCACCAAGGTTCTGGCAGACAGATTGGCCTTGATTGCTCCATAAATTATCTCTAATCAGCAGAGAGGATTCAGGCAGAATGATCCTTTTTCCCCCCTACTCTTTTGCCTTGCTAAGGAGGTTTGTAGTAGGGGAATTTCTAGGCTGGTGCAACATGGCCTTATCTCTCATTTCACTGACCCTTCTAACTCGGTCATCCCTAGCCATGTTCTATATGCTGATGATATACTTATTTTTTGCAGAGGGTTAAAAAGAAGTTTGATGGCCTTAAATAAGTTGATTATGGACTATGCCCAAGCCTCAGGTCAGGTGATTAACTTGAGTAAGTGCAATTTCTACACTGGTCATGTCTCAGTTAGGAAGATTGCTAACTTAGCCTCTACTCTAGGCTTCTCTGCTATTAGCCTTCCCTTCAACTATTTGGGTGTTCCTCTTTTCAAAGGGAAGTCTAAGAAAATCCATCTGCAAGCCATTGTAGATAGAATCGTTCTAAAATTGGGCACTTGGAAATGTGCCCTTCTCTCCTTGATGGGAAGAGTGGAGTTAGTCAGATCAATCATCCAAAGCATGTTAACTTATAGCTTTCATGTGTACTCCTGGCCTGCTTCCTTGCTCTCTTATCTTGACAAGTGCATTAGGAACTTTCTTTGGTTTGGTGACACTTCAGTGAGGAAAATGGTAACAGTGACTTGGCATGTGGTTTGCTCTACTCATAGGTCTGATGGCTTGGGGCTGAAGTCCTTAAAAGATTTGAATCATGCAGCTTTGCTAAAGCTAACATGGGAAATTGCTTCTTCTAATCTGGAATGGGCTATATTCTATAGGCAGAGGTTTAAAGTTAGCCTCAACGCTAATCCTTCATATTTTAAATCTTCTATCTGGCCTGGTATCAGAACAAATTGGTCTACTGTTGTGACCAACTCTTCATGGATAGTTGGGAATGGCCATAATATAAATTTTTGGCTAGACAAATGGCTTAGTGTTCCTTTAGTTGATTCCTTGAATATCCCCTCTGGTTTGCATAATTCCCTTCTGGCTTCTGTGGCTGATTTCACTTATCATTCCAAGTGGATTATTCCAAAGCCTATTGCTGAGCATTTTCCTAACATTTCTAAGGAAATACTAGCATTGGTATTTCTCCCAAGCCTGATGTCCTTGTTTGGGAGGGTTCTAATGATGCCCAATTGTCCCTCAAAGATGTTTTCTCATTCATAGTTCAATCTGCCAAGCCGAGGTACTGGTGCAAGATTATATGGTCAGATTTTATCCCTCTTTCTAAGTCCTTCACTTCTTGGAGGTTGCTTCATAGAAAAATGCCCACTGGTGAAAACCTTCAAAGAAATGGTGCAACTTGGCTTCTATGTGTAGCCTCTGTAAGAGTAACTTAGAGACTCTAACCACTTATTCTTGGAATGTTATTTTGTTGTGTCTTTTTGGCCATGGTTGAGCTCAATCCTTAACACTGAACTTGATATCTCTTCTCTAGAAGCTATCTTTTCAGACTGTAATAAGAAGAGAAGTCCTCTGTTAAAAGGTGTGGTAGTGGCTGCAATTATTCATACTGTTAACATAATTTGGTTTTGCATGAACCATTCTAGATTTGAGGATAAATGGACTACCATAGATCAAGCTAAGATTAAAATCAAGCTAGCTATCTCTATGTCAAGGAACTCTTCCAAGCTCTGTGCAAATTACTCCCTGCGAGATTTCTATTTGCTTAGATCTTTAAATGCCTCTATCAACTATAATTTGGCGCCTAAAATAATTGAGGTCTTGTGGGAGGCTCCTCTTCAAGGTTGGACAAAGGTTAATACAGATGGTGCTGCTCACGGTGTTCCAGGCCCTTCAGGGGGCGGCATTTTCAGAGATAATTCTGGATCCTTCTTAGGTGGTTTTGCTTCCTTCTACAACAATCAGGACTCCTTGTATGTTGAGCTCTTGGCTGCAATCTCTGCCATAGGGATGGCGCACAAGAAAGGTTGGAGTTATCTTTGGTTGGAATGTGATTAAGCTATTGTGGTTAATATTTTCCTTGGTAAGTTCAATGTGCCTTGGAAGTTGCTCAATAAATGGTACCGGTGTAAGGCCATCCTTTCTTCCATGGTATTCAAAGTTTCCCACATATATAGGGAAGGAAACAATTGCGCCGAGAAGCTTGCTTCATTTGGCATCTCTTCTAAAGTTGATAGTTGGTGGGATCATGCTCCCCCTTTAATTAGGCAGGACATTTATAGGGAGAAATTTGGTCTTACAAGTTTTAGGTGCAAAAATTTGTAATCATTCTCTTCTTTCAACTGTTTTTTGTTCTTTGCTTCTTCCTTTTAATATATATCTTGGTGCTTTGCACCTAGCCTTCAAAAAAAGGTCCTCCATTTATAATCAATTTAGCCTATTTTCTTCCGAGTTGTTATATTTTTATTTTTTAATCAAAAAATTAAATCAAAATGGTACCGTAATTGTCATGCTATAAGAGGATTTTTAGGTTATTTTGTTATGAAGATATAGTACTATTACCAAGGTCACATAGTTTTTTAGGTTATTTTGTTATGAATATATTTTAGGTTATTTTGTTATCATGTTCCTAAACTTATCCAAGGTCATTCATTACCAATTTAGAATATTGGTTAATAAAATCAAATAGAATTTCAGCAATATTCTCCTATGTCCCTTTTATTTTGTGGCTGTGTAATAGGAATATAAGGGTGGAATGAGGCAGCTGTGATGAGCACATGATTCAATTTTTGATTCAGAAGAACCTTAACAAATGATACAAATGATGCACCAGTTTGCCAGCCAACACGTACTATAGTGAGGGCCAGCTTTGAAGAAGAAAATGATGAAAATATCTACAGAAGCATATAGTAGTAGGAAGATAAGCTTAGGAATCAGTTATGCCCCTTAATCAATATATGCCATATAGAAAGAGACAGATATACATATCAATAGAATTCGAGGGAATTCCTTGGAAATATTAATTTGTCATTTATTATACTATGGTTTGTTTTGGTCTATACATGGTTCCTTTATACCACTACATTAGTCTCATGATCGGTTCCATTATGAGGGGGAAAAGGAAAGAAAATAGCACCAATTTCTTATCTTCTTTTCTTTTATTTTCTTCTAAAAAAGTAAACGTAGAGGTTAGATATACAAATAACAGTCATTGCTTATAAATAAAAGAATTATCATTATTCTATTTTTTCTCACTTTCACTATCCTTGTCACTATAACACATACCATAGTTCAGGGACAGGGTTTGATACCTTTATTCTTCCCAACGTGAAAAAATGAACAAGATCTTGAATGGGATTGTTGAAGTAGAGAACATTATCAAGTAGGACATGGGAGCGTGGGTTGTTTTACCTTTATTTTCTCTCTCTTCTTTTCACCCATTTTCTCTTTATCTTTTTGGTTGTAATGTGTACTATTTTATGAGAAGATGACCTTTTAGTTTCCATGTGCCTCTCCATCACCTTCAACCATGATTAATGTGGCTAGATCATCTCACATGAAAGACAAACAACCTAAAAGTATGGGCTTATTCTCACCCATGAGTGTGCATCAACAAATAAGAGTCTCTTTGCATAAATGATGACATGGAAACCCCAAATGCATAGAATTACCATGCATTCTTGGGTCTTAACTCTTAAAGCAATTGAGGAAAGGAAAACAAACAAAAAGTGGAATAGAGATATTTATATTCCAATTTGTGTCTCGGATCAATTAAAATGTATCATTCAAATATATATATATTGATTGTCTGTTTTTTGTTTTTTATCGGTAAATGTCACTATATTAGTAATTGTTGTAGATGAGACTTGATGTGAGACTCGAACTCCCAATCTCATACACTTCATTCCTTAAATCATCAACTTTAACCATCAGACCACCTTATGACTCAGAATATAAGATTATATTACTTGTATATATTTATTGGACATAAATATGAAGAGACATGGTTTTTGAGATAGAGGATGTGTGNGAAAGAATAAAGATAGCAAAGGTGTTATTTGCAAGGAAGGATCTAAAGGTTCCATGACCTTGTTGTGCTATGTGTAAAAAAAATTAGGTATTGATTTTTAGAAGTCTTGATATGGTAAAGTTGTCTATTCTATGAGGAAAAGTTGATTTACCCAACAAACGGTAATCATCAATTTGGGTTTTGGGGCCCTCCTTAAATTTTAGGCATCTCTTTTGATCCACAACCCTCCATGAGAATGTTTCTCTATCAAGTTGAATAGTGATAAATCATGAAACAAGCCATGTGAGTGGGGGATATCTATCTTTAAATCCAAAAGGAGCAGTTTGCTTGTAATAGTTCGAAAGTCAAAGCATCAAATCCTTTAGATAAAAAAAGTCCCAAACTTTTATATTAGAAACATTTGTTCAAATTATGCATTGTAGCCTTCATTTTACGTATACAGAAAAAAATAAGGTGAAACTCCCCTATTGTGGACCTACTATCTTTGGAGATAAATACGCAGGAACAATCCTAACATTTTTGTCACTCTTTTCTGCAAAGTCCTTTTATAAACATGTATTATATCAATAGAACTATAAACACGTATCATTATGCAAGTGTAAAAGCTAATCTTTTATTCACACACAAAAAAACTAATCTTTTATTCACACAAAAAAAGCTGTGCACGCTACATACATAATATAATGACGCTGAAGATGCACAAATTAACTATTTATGTACAATTCCAATCATGTAAAATAGTAATAATTACAATGTGGTGTAGTATAATACGGGTTTGACTCTGCAAATTTACTTGTCTTGCGGTGTTTGAGAGTATAAGAAATATGTATGAATATAAGTTTTAAAAAGTATGATAACTATACATGCATACGTACTTTTACTGTTTATATACTTTATTTTTTGTTTGGTTTTAAATTATATAGTACATGAAGAAGGAGGACAATGTATACTCGTTTTCTTCATATATTTATAAGGAGCATTATTTCCGTCCGATAAAGATAATAAAAAATTGTACTAGTGATAATACATATTTATACTTTATATATGCGCATGGGTAATAATTTTTTAGTCTAATATCTATGCACTATACACAGTCAGTACATCATATTCATCCTTCATTTGGATTACTTTTCCTTGAAGAGTAAATGATAATAATTGAAAATAAATAATAGATGATATAAAAAACTCTCACACTATCAATATATACTTACATATTTCTCTCATAGTTTTTTGGCACCTAAAATTTTAGGATTAGGGGGTTAATTTGCCCTACTTCAATTCCAAGTCAAACATTTTCTATGAACCAAAGGGTGAGTATGTGAGCCAACTCTTTCTGACACACTTAGGAAGTAATATGCTTATCCTATTAAGTAAATTGTTTAACTATAGCCTTTTTTAATTCTTATACTTGTCTTTTAGACTTTAACATAAATTTTTATACAAGAATAAGAATGTACTTAACTTATTAGATATAACTTTAAACTTATTATACATTATTAGAATTATAAATAGTATCTGTAATTTAATATATAATAAAAATAAAAATTTACAAGATAAAGTATTTTTTAGAGATATAATATGATAACATCAATATTTAAACTATATAAAAGTAGAAAAATATTCTACACACTGCACGGTTTGTTTATAGATTTTGAGGAGGGATGGAATTAGTCCACATCTAAAGTTGAGCAAAGGATGAAGAGAAAACGATATTGAACTGTGTAGATAGTTCACACATGTTTTGATTTTATTTGTTAGGTTTCTGCCTTGGGCTGCAATGTTTATGCAGAGATTAATATAACCATCAAGTTATTAGCTATGCTATAGCCATAATGTGTTCACATTTAGAAAGAAAAATGTACTTTCATGTTGCTTGAAATGATTAAACTATACAAAATAGATTATAGTGCTTGGGATTGGGATTGGGTCATTATCTTACTTGTTATATAACTAATTCAATGAAATTGGAACAATTGTTAAGATATGCTTGCAAATGCAAAGTCTAGAAAGAAAGAAATTAGGCGCAGAAAGGCACTTAGGTTAGACGAAACAACTTCCCTATAAAGCACTTCAATTTTAGAAGATATATAGTTCATTTGTCTATCTAAAATGTTGTCCTTTTAATTATTTATAACCCCGACAAACTTTTTTGAAAGATTGGAAGTTTGGAACGTCTATCCTGAAATTGGTTTAATTATCCTTTGTCCCATTTGTGTTTATCTCTAAAACCTAATGAGATATTACATTCTACTCAGAAGCTTATCTTTAATGGTCTTTACTGAAGAGTTTTCAACTCTCAAGAAGAAAAAAATCTGAAGAGTTTTAATATGATTTTTTTCTATTATATTCCATTTTTGGCTAATTTTAGGAGTTGTTACCCACTTTTTTACCCAAAACAGACAGTGGATATGTTTCTTACGCATGTTCAGTAATCATCCATATAGTATTAATTTTTTAGCTTCAGAACAGGTTTGGTGATTCAAGATTGGATATAATAGAAAGTTTGTTTTGGTGGTATTTCCTTACCTTTTTTTAGTAAGGAGTTAATTATTTTTTAAGAGTGTGGTTATCCCTCCCAACAAATATTACTTACTAGAATTAAAGTTTTAATTTTTTGATCATCTTAAGAATAATAAACCTTACACTACTAGATCAATACCTTATTGGTTGATATAATAGAAAATATGATAAGAATATATAATCTCTTATGTTGTTTGATGTGGATCAAATAATAATAATATTGATGTGATGGTGATGATAGCAATATTCAAGTATGAGAATAAGGAGAGGAAAACTATATTATCTTATATTCTATTTATATTTAACTCATAATACCCGAGATGGAAAATACACTAGACCAATATGAAAACTTTATCATTTATCCTTAGCTCAAATTATAAATTGCAATAAGATATGACAAACTATTATATCATATCTCTCTTATCTTATTCATGAAATAAAACCTTAATTATTTTACCCAATATGCTATAATTTTTGGTCCCATATTTTTAATTACGCCAATAATATGAGTAATACCACTATGTATGACTACTGTTATTGTAAAGTACTACATAAAGAAAGAGATTGAAAATGCTTGGACGAAAAAAAGAAGGAGAAAAAAGGGGGAAAAGTAGAAAAATGATCTCAAACAACCAGAGCTAAATTATCAAATTTGGGAAATTTGGGCTTGGCTCAATTAAACCCTATCAAATGGATCTTCTGATCTTCAAGTTCACGACCCGATCTCTTTAAAAAGCCCATCACTGGCTTTCTCAGACCCATAACTAGTGCTCTAGAGTCTGGAACTCTAAACCTATTTTTACATATTTATGGTGGAAATATACCAAAAACAAGAAGAAAATGCATGGAGAACAAAGGCTTAGAAGAATGAACTTACTGTTAATTTAATATGGGTGTAAAAATGAGGGTGAAAGTTTTCGTAGATAAGTTTTGAAAATAATCTATATCTAAATGTTTTATTAACTAAAAATGTGGAACAGAATTCCTAGATGATTGAGTTTTGAAGCATAGCATCATTAGTCATTTTAGGGAATTAAGTAATCAATTAATATCATCTTTCATATTTTAAGGATTTAATTGATCAAAATTTTCGAGACCCAATTAGTGAACCATTATTTTTTTGATTGAATTGAAAGTTTACTCAAATAACCATCAATGCATACATCTCATTACTTCCCCATCAATAAAATAAATATGATTATTGTTATTATAACTGAGGTTTTAAATTATATGTAATGTATTCATAATATCTTAATTGTGATAGCCACCACAACCTATCATATTGTGATTATAATTTGCACTAATTGACCTGCTACAATGAGCACAGTATTATGGTCACTACAATCATGATTTCAATGCAACTTCAACCATGAATTAAAACCCGGATCCCCACCATTGCACCACCACTATCATTATATGGTTAGTGTTCATGAATTTTGCTAAGTTTTTAGGAGTACGTAGGGGAATGCACAATATTTATAGAACATAAATTGTTAAGAACTTGATAAAATACTCTCTGAAGTTAATTTACAAATAAACCAATTTTGTTGTAAAATACGCACACAACCAAAATCTTCTTAATTAAGGAACAAAATATGGTCATGAATACAATAATGGTAGCTTTCTAGATGTTGAACTTCTATTTATAGTATGTATAATATTTCACACCAATGATAATGAAATAGAAACAACAATAATAATAATGAAACTAAAACATCAAATATTAATAAAACTTTAAGTTTTTTAATTAATATGACATATTTTTATCGACTTAAGACAACATATGAACAAATTTTGAGATAACAGATCTCTACTCATATTGGTCCAACTTGTGGACAAAAAATAGCCACAACTCAAACTTAACATGTTAAGAAAGTTGTGTATTGTAGGAAGCTTGTACATTGAACCAAAACAAGAGAACATGGAACCAATGAAAGTGCCAAAAGTGACACTAAATTCTGGTGAAAACATGCCCATTATAGGAATGGGAACTGCAACAAGTCCTCTTCCACCACCTCAAGCACTGACATCAATTTTGGTTGATGCCATTGAAATTGGTTACAGGCATTTTGACACTGCTGCTATATATGGAACTGAAGAGCCTCTAGGCCATGCTGTGTCTAAGGCTTTAGAGCTTGGCCTTATAAAAAATCGTGATGAAGTTTTTATTACTTCAAAGCTATGGAACACTGATAATCATCATCACCTTGTTCTTCCAGCTCTTAAGACCACACTCAAGTAAGCATAATTATCTCCTTTTATATCTATATGTATATTATTTGAAAACATTTTATTGTCAAAATAACAAATTTTATCATATAATATATGAAAATATTCTATTACCACGATCTCAAATCTTGACAATACAACCATACACGTGACTATTTGGAAAAGTCCCGTCTATTTATCTTATAATCTTCGCAATTCAGATAATATCTATCATTCAAGATTCATAGTTCTCATAATATTACATTGTTAGGACTTAGACATATACATATGTATATTATATTTGTGGCTATTCCTTCTTGATTTTTTAATGGGTATTTTGGTTTGGGAATTGGAATTGTTAGAAAACTGGGGTTGGAGTATGTGGATCTCTATTTGATTCATTGGCCAGTGAGGTTGAAACCTGAAGTTGAAGGTTTCAACTTTACAGGGGAGGATGCAATTCCCTTTGAAATAAAAGGAACATGGAAAGCTATGGAAGAATGTTATAGATTGGGCTTAGCAAAGTCTATTGGTGTTAGCAACTTTGGCATTAAAAAACTCACCCTGCTCTTAGAAAATGCCACAATCCCTCCTGCAGTTAACCAGGTATAAAAATTTAGCAATAATTGAACCATTCTGAATTATGGTATAGCTATGAAATACACACATTGGTGATGTGTTAATTGGTTTTAGGTGGAAATGAATATATCATGGCATCAAGGGAAACTAAGAGAATTCTGCAAACAAAAAGGAATCCATGTAAGTGCATGGTCACCACTAGGAGCATATAAAGTATTTTGGGGTTCCTCTGCAGTGATGGAGAACCCAATTCTTCAAGAAATTGCTGTGGCTAGAAACAAGAGTGTAGCTCAGGTGCAGCCTTTTACACTTGAAACTATTTTGAATTACAAGTTTACAGGGTAAAACAATTTTAGGTAGTGTATGGTAGACATGTTAGAATAAAAGGATGGACGGAAAGTCAATAAAACATTATATGATGTTTCATTCTATTTCATCATATTCTTCTAGGCACCAAAAACTAGCTTTGACTATAAACTAGTAATCACATGAAAATATTCATGCACCGAAAGCTAACTTAAATGGCTTAACTAGTAATCACATGAAATTATGCCTGGCATGTATTTAGACAAACTTAGCTAGAAGTTGTTAAAATATCAGATATTGACACTAAATATTATTTGTTCTAACATAGTAAGTGTAGTACAATGTTGAGAAGACAATGTTATAATGAGGGTTAATCTCTAACAAGGAGCTTATGCAGATAGCATTAAGATGGATATATGAGCAAGGGGCAAGTGCCATTGTGAAAAGCTTCAACAAGGAGAGGATGAAACAAAACCTTCAAATATTTGACTGGGAACTGAGGCAGGAAGAATCAGACAAAATCAGCCACATTCCACAATGTAGACTGTACAAGGCAGAAATGTTTGTATGTGAAAATGGGCCTATCAAATCCTTGGAAGAACTTTGGGATAGTGACCCTTGACCCTGAACAAAATCTTATTCATGACTTTTCACCTCTTCAATGAATTGTGAAGAGTAAATATCAATAGAATATAAAATATGCTATATTTTGGGTTGTTCAGATAGGATGAGACTAGATAGCAATGGCTAAGGGACCAACATCAAAAAGCACCTACAAAATAATTCACTATTTGGACTTCATTTTTTTTACTCCATACACTTTTATTGTTGATTATTGTCTGAGGTTGGATATAAACACACTATATTTTTTATGAATTATTTTTAATAAATTAAGGCTTCTTTTTTCACTTCGCCATATAGTTATATACAATCAAACCTATCATTTGATAAGAACAGACCCTTGGTTAATGCTTATACAAAAAAACTTATAAATTGATGAACTTTATAAAAATAATATGATTGAAGTGGTACATAAATAAAGAAAAATGGATAATGTGTACAATCTATAAGGTAGGAAATAATGAATATTTTTTTTTCCAGATTCAAGATATAACTGATTGTCCAAAAGTGTGTACCTTCACAATTGATTGGTTAAAAATGTTAGTAAAAATTATTTAACCAAATAATTTTTATCAGTTTATCATTCAAATATATACACATATGAAGTGACATGTAATTGTTGAACTAAATATTTTTCCCACCCGTATAATGCAAATGATTGGATAATTAGTTTAACACCAAGTAGAGACTCATGTCTAATCCTTCCTCAAGCAAAACAATTAAAATAAATTGTATGCCCCACTTCACGATCAATCAAATATTCTTAATCTTTTCTTCTAGCCGGAGTCATTCTTAAGCTAAGAAAATCCACAATATTGCAGAGCTAGCTCTCTCAGCAAGAATTTTCTCCATACAGCTCAAATTTAAGCATTGTTTAAAGCGAAACAAATATGTACAACCACCCCTTAGTATATTCTTATCAGAATCTATCAAGAGTAAAACTTTTTTTGAAGGTCAAAAAGATATTCTTACTCATTAAAATAAATATTTAAAATGATAATACTATTCAACAACAATAGTTACACTAAGTGGACAGCTATATAGATCCATAGAAGTTATCTCAGGATTTTACAAGATATAGTAAGGGGGCAGCACCCATGCTTGCCCCTCCAAGGAACGAAATTCTAGCAGCACAGGAGAGCAAATGTGATCATGACTCTTGCAAAAGGATTTCATAAATGTCAGTTCTCAGATTCAGTTCCTTATCCACCATAACTTCATGGAGATCCGATAGCTCTTTTGCAGTAAGGACAGAGTTCAGTTTCAGAAACCCATCTAACCACAGCTTTTTTGACCTGGTATGCACATTCACAAATTAGAAATAAATAAATAAAGAATGGTAAACAAATAAACATACACATCAATAAACATGACCCAAATAGATATCCATTTGTCTGCTATGTCTATATCACATTTGTTGTGAAGGGATAGTTCCAGTAAATTCTATACATTCCTATCTGGGTATGGATTCCAAGATAAATCATTTGAGTTAAGGATGAGTCAGGTAAATAGACAGCTGAGGCCTAAGGCAAGCCTCAAGGTAGTCAAACAGGACCAATCCCGGACAATGGATTTGACATTGGATTGAAGTCTATTGTCTTTTTCCTCTGTACTGGTGTAAAATAGCCAGTCATGGCGCCTAAAGGGTTCAACCCTCTAGAACCCTTTTCAGCAATACAACCAACCACCTAAGATAAAATCTAATCTTTTATCAGCTTGCCGCTTACCTACCGAGATAAGCCTCTAATTGAAGATAACAACTTTATAGTGATAACCATCTTATGACATGCAGATCAAATCAGAGGGCAATATAACCATCAGAAATCATTCAAGTCCCAATCCCACTCTGAACCTCTACCAACCATGCTTAAGCTATAGGCTTATACATACTCAAGTTCAGGGTCCTTACCGCAAAGGTGTACTCACCATCAAGTAGCCATCTGAATACTTAAGATTTGTTTTTTATTTATTTATAAAAATATACTACAGGATTTCCAAATGCCTCTTTGATGCACCATTTTAAAACTTTGTTTTGGTGCCTTACTAGTTGCAGACATATTATAAGATAGAACAAGTCTGCCTATTTAGCAATAAGTACAATGAGACACTGGACTATTTATTCCATCCCCACTTACGGCAATGGAAACATGATCATACTTTCCCTAGGCATCCATCGGAGCAATGGCAGAGACCGAATATAATTGCTGTGGGGAAAGGGATTGAGATCCTAACAATATCTGGTAAACTGTCATCCCACAGTGCAAAGGGTAAAACAAAGCATGGTTTCCCTTCACCATATCCACACCCGCAATAACAAGCACCCACGCCAATCTACCAAATCCCTCATGCCACTCAGATTCCACAATTCCAAGTGAATAATGTCCCAACACCTCAGCCTAAATATCATCCTGTTCCAGAATATCACCCAGCCTACTCCACAAACCCATCCCACAATCATTTTGCCCAACCTACTTTTAGCCTCAACCAAATCCACAAAACTAGGGACTTTTTGAACATTAAAATCCATCCCCTTCCCCATATTGTTCATTTCCATTTTAGACCTCTTCCAAAGAGAACATTATGTCTATCTAATCTTAGGGGAACACATGAAACCTATAGAACCGACATTCCTAGCATGGTATAACTCGAATTTGATTTGTCACGACGAAGCAATGCCTATTATGGCTTACAATTGACTGGACCACTTTCGAAATTTAAGTCCTTCCTACTTGTACATGTATCCACACCCAAGAAATAACAATTGTTTTTGCCACAACTTTAGGGAGAAGGAACATCTTGTGAGCATTAGAACTACAATTCAAGTCCCATACCCAAAAGGCATTGTAGTGACTTCCAGGAAACAAGCCTGAAGTCAACTATGTCCAACTTTAAAGACCCAAGGAGAATTTCCAGCTTCAACTATGGCAAAAACAATATCTTAAAGCAAGTATTGTCCACTCATTTAAAAAAACAAGTTCTCTCACCAGGGGCAAGAATGGATAGCTCGGAAGAAAATGCGTCGAGCTGCAGAAGCATCATGTGCAATGTCCAATTCATACACAATGTAGCAACGCCACAGTACAACTGAGCTGCAAAGCCTATCATTACTCAATGCCTTCTCAAACAAGCCACGGATTCTGTGTTGGGAGCCACCTCTAGACATCTCATAGCACAATGCAAAAAGCCAGAGAACCACAGATGGTTTCCTGAAAATGTACAGTAAAAGATGAAAGGATGCTTAGCTTAAAGTTGCTGAGGAAACAGCAAGATTTGAAATTACTATACTTGTCTTTATGGAAAAAAGAAAACCTTACATGCAACAGTTTTAGAAAGGAAAAATGCAGAGCCAAAAAATAGGAACTAAAGGACAAGAATTATATATCAAGAGAACAAAGCAATTAAGCAAATACTACTAATATGGGTTGAGCTCCAGTGATGCATATTAAGCAAATACTACTAATATCAAGAGAAGAGAAACAGGTGACTTATGGGTTGAGCTCCAGTGATGTAACTTTTGCTTAATATGCATCAATTTAGACCATTGAATGTGATCGATGATTGATATCATTATAGTATTATACTCAATCAATGAATCATCAGAATTTGATCTAGATTCATGCACATTAGAGTCTAAAGTGCAAGCTGCCCATTAGAGGAGCTTTGCCCGTGACTTATAGAACCTAAAAAGAAGTGTTGAAAAAGGAGGAGAGAGGGAAGTAAGTTCTAACAGATAGGAGCTCCCTTTCAAGCAGGGAGTAATTCCATAAACAAGACATTTTATCTAGAAAATTGTGGCATTTCTTTTCTGTTCATGTACTATCTTTTAGCACTCATTGCAATATATTTACCATTTATTTGTAAAATAAAGGTATAGCTTGGAAGCATAAAACAATAACTTTGAGTAATGAAACAAGATTCTCTTTTTCCTCAAGTGTTCTAGGTTGGAAAGGGAAAGCAGACTGCCTGGAAGGGGGCTCTATCTCCTTTTGCTTGCTCGAAACAAAATCTGATCAGAAACAATTGATCTCTCTTTCTATTTACCATCAAGTTCATACATAAATATATGAGTAAATTACACTGACACCCCCTGAGTTTTAGCGAAATTACATAAACCACCCCTCACTTTTTTACACCTACACAAACCCCCTAATTTTTATACTTTCATTACACTGATCACCCCTGAATGTGAAATAAGTGTAATCTTTTAAATAAAATGTGATAAATGCAATTTAGTAAAACAAAACATGGTATATTGTGGAGACAAGTCCAAATAATATATGAATTAATACCTATTTATCATTTTTGGTTTGTTACGATATAGTATAAGAGCGATTTAAACAATATCTCTTTGGAATTTTTGATGCATTTTGTAACCAAAAATAATAAAGATACATTGATTTGTATATTATTTGGACTTGTTTACACAATATGCAATGTTTTGTTTAACTTAATTGCATTTATCACATTTTTTGTTTAAAATATTACATTTATTTCTCATGCAGAGGTGATCAGTGTAATGAAAGTTTAAAAATTAGGGGGATTTGGGTAGGTGTAGAAAAGTGAGGGGTGGTTTGTGTAATTTCACTAAAACTCAGGGGGTGTTAATGTAATTTACTCTAAATATATATCCGTCCCCATAGACTCTGGTAAGAAAGAAATTCAAAAACTTTGAAGTATTCCATCAATATTTTATGATGAGATGCACATCTCTCAATCAAGAAACTGTGACATCCTTTGTAAAAATCATGAAACTATATGGATAAGGGATCTTACTTGTAACAAAAGTCATCTAGCATCCACCGCAATTTATTAGATGTAGTGTGCAAATGGCCAACCTCCACTACACCTTTAAGAAGATCTGGATTGAAGGGATATATCTGGAGGCCCTGAGAAATTGACTCCCAGACTTTCACCAGACTTGATTGTCTCTGATGTTTCTGAAGCATGCTTATGTAATAGTTAAACAAAAATTCGAGTTGATAGCTATGGCTTCTCCTTTCTGTAGGTTGCAAGCATACATATAGACATGATAAGCAATAGAATCAACACTTATGCTGCAATATAAAAGATCAACACCGTGCTAGACATCATATACCAAAATTGAGTTTTGTAGCACATTTCTGCCTTCAGTGCTTTTAAGTCACTGGAATTTTTATCAATTATTTACCATGGATCAGCTGCAATCATGTTAAATTTCATTCTATTGAAGTTACAGAAAATGTATTAAAAATTCCACCAAGTCCAAATGTCTATAGATCAGATGATACAAAGGAATGAATTCATATAACATTTAAGAGAAACATACATGTATCACCTCATCAGGAAATAACACATCAAATATTAGCAACAATCTCCATGGAGGGTGAGCAAAAAACATTCAACTTAAATGAAATTTATGAGATATCAGCCCAAAGGTGAAAAACCATACATACTTGAATAATAGTAGGGTATCAAATTTCAACAAACATGTGTAGAATTTAATTTGTACACTAATTTAACCTATTTACTATTTCACTAAAGCTTCCACAAAAATCCCGCCCTAACAGAATGAATAAGTAAATAATCCCACCCTACACTTCTAAATAAATAAATCTGTACACAATCTCAACAATAAAAGTAGTTTCACGGGCCTCCACTTGTGGATGTGATAGGGTTAGGCCAGAGCCAAAGCCTAATATTGAAAATGTATATAGAAGGGGAAAAAGGAAAGTTGTTAAAAGATTCCAAAAATACCCCTAGTAGTTAGTTGTTAGTTAGGCTATAAATAAAGAGCTAGTTTTAGAGAAGTTTAGCTTTAGAAGTATTGAGTAGGAGGGGATTTGGTTCAGGGAATCAATCTTATAGTGTGTAATTGATTCAGGGAATCAATTAGGGTTCTTCATTGTTTTCTTCTAATCTTGCAATCAATAAAGAGGTATTAGTATCCGGAATTCAATTGATTCCGGATCGATTTTGTTCAGATCTTCTTCTTCTTTTGTGCATTCTTTTACCGGTGTTATCACTGGTATCAGAGCACCGATTCCGGTGCCCTGAAAACCGCTGTTGTTTCGCCGAAAATTCATGAAAACTCGAAGTATATCGCGTTCCGGAGAGAATTGGGAACAAGAAAAGGAAGAGATGAGAATGAGATTGGAATTGGCAGAATCGTTGGTGAAGAAGCATGAGGAACAAATGACGGAAATGACCGCGAAAATGGACCGATATGTGTTAAGTGCGGAAGCCGAACACGGCGGCGACGCCGCGAGTTCTGTGAATGAAGGAATACGTCGCGATGGTGGCGAGAGAACAGACCGAGAACGGTTAACGCACGAGGCGCGAAACATAGACGAAACTCGCGACAGTGGAGTTCGTCGCGGAAGGGATTTTCGCGAAGGAGCAGAGTTGCGTGGGGATAGTTACGGTGGTAGAGAAGACTCCCGTGGCAAGGGCGAGCGACGGAGAAGAGAAGCTTTCCGGGAAGAAGAGTTCAGGGAAGGCGATGTCGGGGAAAATGAATTCCGACGAGTTGATAACAGATTGGACGATCACGAAGGGGAACAGAACCAAACGGAGTTCCGCCGAGGTACACGTGAGGAGTTCGGCAGCAAAAATGAATTCCGCCGTCGAGAGCGCGCCGGAATTGATAATCGCCCCGGCGAACAGAACAGAGTTGATTTCCGAGGGGTGCGCGCAATGAATTTGATTTCCAACCTGAGGTACATGAAGAGAATGAACACCGAGGGAGAAACTATTTCCGAGAGGGCACTCACGGAGGGGGAGAGTTTAGGCGGGAAACATGGAGGAAATTGGAAATTCCAATTTTTTCCGGTGACGACGCGTATGGATGGACTCACCGACTAGAGAGGTATTTCCAGTTAAAGGAACTTACCGATGGGGAGAAAATGCAGGCCACAGTTATGGCACTCGAAGGGAAGGCTTTGAGTTGGTACCATTGGTGGGAAAAGTGCAACCCGAGGTCGAATTGGGAAGGATTCAAGATCGCAGTGGTTCGAAGATTCCA
>NW_017725415.1:0-13426 GCF_001865875.1 Lupinus angustifolius
GTATGTTGGAGCCTTGAGAACCATTGATCCTGAATTTACAAGGGGCATATTTCTGAATGGGTTGAAGGAAGAGCTTCGAACTAGAGGTAAGATTGTATGAATTACATTCTTTATCTGATATTATACAGAAAGTGCTATTGATTGAACAAAAGAATGTAATCTTGAGTAAGAAGGGCTCGTTTGTGTATACAAGCCGAAATGGGGAAGGTCAACGTAGCATCCCCTACACTAAAACAGTAACGGTTGAACCAAAGGCAACATGGGAGAAGAAGGATGACAGCCATGGGGGCAGCAACACCGTGGGGTCTTTAGGGCCAAATCACATAACGGAGAGTGTAAGGCCAAAAGGAGGGGAGTTCAAGCAACTAACAAGCGCGGAATTACGGGAGAAGCGAGACAAAGGTTTATGTTTCCGGTGTGATGAACCTTACACTAAGGATCATCGTTGCAAAAACCGACAATTTCGAATGATCATTTTGGAGAATGAGGAGGAAGAAGGTGTTAATGAGATAGATATGGGGGAGGAATTGGAAAGGGTCAAGTCGTCACAACTATCCATGTATTCCCTAACCGAACTCACATCTGACAAGTCGTGGAAGGTAGAAGGGGTTCTAAAGGGGAGTCCGGTAGTGATAATGATAGATTGTGGTGCTACTCGCAATTTCATCTCACCCAAATTGGTGGACAGGTTACGGTTGAAGGTGACAGAGACCCAAGCTTATATGGTGGAGGTGGGAGATGGACACATGATCCAGTGTAAAGGAAAATGTGCACAACTTCAGCTGTATATGCAACAGCTAGAAGTGATTCAAGACTTCTACCTATTCGGGTTGAAGGGAGTGGACTTAGTTTTGGGATTGGAAGGGTTAGCCAGTCTGGGAGAAGTAAAGGTTGACTTTGGAAGGATGGAATTAACTCTCAAGAAAGGGGGCTCTGTAATCACCATCATCGGGGATCCTACTTTGACTCAGACCGAACTTGCTTATGGTACCTTCATGCAAGTGTTGCTAAAAGAGGGGGAACTGCCAGCTGCTATACGGAACAAGTTCCTTGAGTTTCCACTTGAGGACAAGTTAATTCTTCTAGGTGAAGGTATTGATAGGGTTAGGCCAGAGCCAAAGCCTAATATTGAAAATGTATATAGAAGGGAAAATAGGAAAGTTGTTAAAAGATTCCAAAAATACCCCTAGTAGTTAGTTGTTAGTTAGGCTATAAATAAAGAGCTAGTTTTAGAGAAGTTTAGCTTTGGAAGTATTGAGTAGGAGGGGACTTGATTCAGGGAATCAATCTTGTAGTGCGTAATTGATTCAGGGAATCAATTAGGGTTCTTCATTGTTTTCTTTTAATCTTGCAATCAATAAAGAGGTATTAGTATCCGGAATCAATTGATTCCAGATCGATTTTGTTCAGATCTTCTTCTTCTTTTGTGCATTCTTTTATCGGTGTTATCATGATATCTCATAGATGTATTTTATGGTCCCGAATCATTCCCATTTTTCATTTTTGTCCTTTATAACTCAACTCGCAAATAGAACATTACTGATTCATCATCTCCAAATTGAATCAATCCAAACTAACACAATCATAAACAACTTTGTAAGACCTTCTACACAAGTTAAACTTATGCTAAATCTACCTTGCAAGCACTTCTAACTAGCCAGGTAAAAAGATTTACATTTTTTACATGATTTACTGAGGCATGTCAATCAAGCAATAAGGAAATCTGAAAAGTTGGAAGGAAATCTTCCTAATTTGATTGGATGGATATATTTATAGCAATAACAATACAATATGCAAAATACCAATCCACCTTGAGCAATTCATATTTCTTCATCCTTTAAGTGTTCAAGTGCTGTCAAACTATGACACATGAGATAAGAGTGTTATGAAAATGTTATTTTTCTTAATAAGTTCTCATTTTAAAAAGAAACAAAAGAAATTGACAAATCATTTCTAACATAGTTACATATATTGAGTGACATTTCCCCCCCTAAGTAGACCATAACAATTGAGTATCTTTAAAAAGATAGTCCTTCAATGACTTCAAAATTAAATGGCTCATAACATAGCTAGGTGAGGTAATATTTAAGGAGGAATAAAATAAACTTAAACTATTTCACAGCTACAGAAATAGAATAAAAATAAACTACTTTGCACATTTCAGGAGGATGCATTTGGCTTGGTGGAAGGTGAGGTAATATTGGAGGATGTCCACTCTATGGTTTAGGATGGTGGGGATAAATACCGCGTCCTAAGTTTTTTTTATTTTTTTTTGATGTAACTAAGAGTATGTTATCATCACGTAACAAATCAATCTCTTTTGAGTTACATGCTTGTCTGTGTGGTTTTGGTTGGAAATGGAGAAAGGAAGGAAGTTGGTAATGGCAAAGCCATGCGGAAAATTTTGCTGCAAATTAAGAACCGGGTAAGGGGCCCATATGCAGATATGCTATGAATTTTCCTTTTATTTTACGTTTTTATGGTATTTTCATATTACTTCCTTTATTATCTTTACAATTTATAGATTCTAGTCTAATATCACTAATCATATTTATTAGCATTAAAACCTATCATTATTATCATTTCTTTTTAATTTGATCATTTGATTAATTGTAGTAATTTAAATATGTTGTAGACTTATTTATTTTGTCTCATTAATGATATACTCACACTTTATGGATAAAGAATTAAAATCCACTAGATCAATAAGTTCGATCTAGAAGAGATACATATTCGTTTTGAGTTGCTCATTTGACCAGTCATGAACTAAAGCTTGAATGAATGGTTTGATTTGAATTTGCTATTTTACTTATAAAATTAGTGACTAGGTTTATCAGATCGACTAAATCAATCATTTTTGAGAAATTTTTTTTTTGTATTTTTAACTTATTTGTGGTTATGTTTGTTGATATTAAAATTTATGCTATCATTTGTTAGCTTAGGTGGTAACAAAATGTAAAATTTGCTTAATTATGGTTTAAATTTATTTCTCCATTTTTGTGATCAAAACGTACATATTATATTATTCGGTGATGTTTTCAACTATAAGGCCAATATACATATTTCTTCAAAGGTGTGCATTCTAACATAGAATGTCACTGTCCCGGTTTCCAAATGGTAACCAAATATATATATATATGGGAGGTAGGTTGGTGGCAGTTGGTTCGGATTGGTATTTGAGCAAAAAGCAATTCAATTAGAAAATTTAAAAATAATAACATGTTGTCTCGTTAGTTAGGGTAGTCGACTTTAAGAAATCTGATCAAAAAACTATGTATTTTTGGTTCGGATTTTTAATAAAAAAATAACGTATCTAACATATTTTTAAAGTGTCAATTCACATACAAAATATCTCTAATTTAAAATAATAAATTAGTATGTTTTCAAAGTATCAAATTCATATAAAAATTCAATAAATCTACTCTAAAAATTTAATATCAAGTCTCATACATGTAAATATTTAATTGAACATTAATCATATCTATATGGACTAAAAAAACAACAACAAAATTAAAAATAATAGCAATACTAAAAACACCACGAAAGCAACACAAATAGCACATCATCATAATTTTAATAATAAAAATTGCTAACTAATAAATAATTACACTTTTAACAACTAGAATATACGAGAAATGTACAAATTATATTATCAATTATAAGGTTAATTAGATTTAGAAATGAAATAATTTTTATTTTTTGTATATATATATATATAATTAGTACTAGTATGATCTGGTTTCTGAAATTGTAACAAAAAAAATGAATCAAACAATCAATTTTCTAAACATCAGTCTACATAATTCAAACTACTTTGATTTTTTGACTGATTTTCAAAAAAAAATTAGATTAGTCTGGATTTGAATACCAGTAATGGAAGGTAAATAAGTCTTCATTCCTCTTAGCTTAGGAGTTGATATGATTCCTCATACTGATAACATTGAACCCAAAAAATTCATTTAATAACATTTATAATAATATAGCTAATGTTAAGTAAAACATTAAATGACAAATTTAATATATTAATATAAATAAGGAAGTTTGCCGGATTTTATTGTGATGAAACATGATATTGTATAATCCTAAATTCAATTGAGTTAATTTTGTTTTCAAAACCAATTTAAAGTAATAATTCCCCTTCTAAAAAAAGGAAGGATGAAAGAAATAAAAAAAAGCCTTTAAACAATTTTGCTAAATAAAAGTGGAAGGATGATTAAATGTGATTTTTTTATATTAAATTAATGTTATTAAATGTGAGCAGCATATTAAATTGAAAAAGGATCTATACTAATAATATATTAAACTGATAAAAACTTTTAATGGTCAATAGCAGCAGAAGATACATGTATGGTTAATGGTGATTCTCGCACTAGCAAACCTCCAGACCCTAATGGAGCAACGTCACAGCAACCTCCACGAAGGGCAACAACCTTCAAGGAAAAGGTGTTAGGGATTAAAACTGATACGAGTAACAAAGTGAAGGATCTTCTCAAGGAAGGGATCATGCAGATGGAACTTGTGGAGGGAAACAGATTGTTTCCTAAATTCCTTTTCAAGGAGAAAGATTTCGAGCAGATTTGTCAACCGTGGAAAGAGTGCTTAGTGGTCAAATTGATAGGCAAGCAGATTGGATACACAACAATGTGTGACAAACTCAAAATTCTCTGGAAGTTAAATGGAGGTTTCGAGGTGATGGACGTGCTGAATGGGTATTATATGGTGAAGTTTGACATTCCTCAGGATAAGGAGAAGGCCATGATAGGAGCCCCTTGGCTGATTTTTGATCATTATCTTTCAGTTAAGCCTTGGACACCAGACTTCGTAGCAACTAACTCTAAAATAAATACTACGATGGTCTGGATACGAATTCCAGGGTTGGGAATGCAGTATTATGATGAGAGTATCTTGTTGACCTTATTTACTGCGGTTGGCAAACCGATTCGGGTCGATATGAATACCAAGGATATGCCTCGAGCACGCTTCGCTCGTATCTGCGTGGAGATTAATCTAGACATGCCGGTGGTGGGAAAGCTTTGTCTCCAAGGCATATGGTATAACATTGAATATGAAGGTCTACATTTATTATGTTCATCCTATGGGTGTTATGGTCATCTCTCACGTAATTGTCTTTCCCAATCGTCCAACCTCAGTGGCACTTCCATCACTGTGGCACCCTCATCCTCCACGTGAAGAAATTTGAATGTGGTTGATGATACAACATTGCCATTGTCAGGTACAGTAACTGATACTGAGAATCACGACGAGAATCATGGAATGAACGTGGTTCCTTTAACAGCCCATGGTGAATGGTTGATTGTGGAAAAAAAGAAGAAAAAATCCCAGATCATACGACCTTTAAAGGAGGAGAAAACTAAGGGAGGAAAAAAGGGCAACAGATTCTCCGCCCTTCAAAATCTTTCCAAAACGGTTACACATTTAGTGAATGACGAGTTACATTTTACTACTGGTTCCACTCATGGTGAGCCTTCATCTCATCATCAAAGTAATGCTAAAAAAAGATCTCGACGTGATGAGGGGAAGAGGGGTCCACCCACAGATCTTCATGTTGAGTTTCGTGGGGATTGTGCTCCTTCCAATAAAAATCACAGCACCATCGCAAAAGGAACAGAGAAACTAGACCTGGGACACACCAATCAGTTGAGTACCTCTAAGGCTAAGGTTGATTTTAATCATAGCATGACCGGAGGAGGATCTTCTTCTCAGGAGAATGGTGGAGGTATTTTTCGTAATACTACTATAATTACCAAGGATATTAGCAGCTTCCAATTCGGGGGAGGAAGCATGGCTCAGGATTCAACAAACAAGAGGGCTCCAAGAATGGAGGAGCCTCCTCACCCAGGTCAAGACCATAACATGGTGATCTAATCACCATTGCTGTCTGCATCCACCTACAATTTTCTTTATGGATAGCACAACCTTCAAGATAATAGCTTGGAATATCCATGGTGGAGCAGGTGCTCAATGTAAGCGTCGAGTTAGGGAGCTGGTGCGCACATATAAGCCTTCCATTTTCTCGGTCGTGGAAACACATTGTCATTTTGATAGAGTTTCTTCCTTTTGGCATAGTCTAGGCTATGAGCTTATTAGAGAATCAAGTGCAATTGGTCATTATGGAGGTATCTGGGTGCTTATCCCTCATGTTAGAGATTTCGAGGTTCATGTGGTGGAGTTGTATGACCAGGCTGTTTCAGTGGCTATTCGTCACAAGGGTCGTAGTTGGGTTTGCTCGTTGATATACACAAGCCCTAACTTGTCGAAGCGGCTAGATTTGTGGGCATATTTATCCAGGTTCAGGCTCCGGCACAGTGATCCATGGCTAGTGCTTGGGGATTTTAATGAAATCTATACTCCGTTAGAGGTTGTAGGGGGCCATTTCTGTGACCAGTGAGCTCTGCATATGTTAGATATGATGAGTGATTGTAACTTTATGGACCTTGGCTCAACAGGTTCGAACTTCACTTGGGAAAGGTTGGAAAATGGGAATAGGACTATTGCCAAGAGGTTGGATAGGGCTCTGGGAGACATGAATTGGCGTTTGCTTTTTTTCCAGAGGCTTATGTGGAGGTTTTAGCTCGTGTGTACTCTGACCACACACCTATCATTGTGAGATGCACGGTTGATTCTGGTGATCGTGCAACTCAGCCGTTCAGGTTTCAGGCAGCTTGGGCTACTCATCCATCCTTTACTCAGTTGGTGAGGGATACTTGGAGCAAGCCACCTCCGAGTTTGACAGGTAAGTTGAAAAATATTCATGATGCTGCTACTGTGTTTAATAAAAATGTTTTTGGCTGCATTAATCGGTGGAAGAAGAGAGTGGAGCACCGATTACAAGGTGTTCAGAAAGAGCTTGATTATAGTTCTTCTGAGTCTCTTTGCCGTTTTGAAAGAGCTCTTAGGAAGGAGTATGATGATATTCTTTTTCAAGAGGAGCTTCTTTGGTACCAGAAATCTCGAGAGAATTGGGTGCAGTTTGGGGATCGGAATACCAAGTTCTTTCATATGCAAACGATTGTCAGGAGGAAGAGGAATAAAATTCATGGTTTGTTCATTCATAATGATATTTGGTGTGTGGATCCTGTGATTCTTCAGGAAGAAGCCAGAAGATTTTATATCAATTTATTTCTATTAATGATCAGGTTTGTTGTAACTACATCATGGAGAATAGGACTCCTACTATCTCTGTTGATGATAGAGCCAATTTGATCAAGTCTGTTACTCTTGAGGAGGTTCATTCAGCACTTATGTCCATGCATTCGTACAAAGCACCTGGACCGGATGGTTTCCAAGCTTTCTTTTATAAGCAATATTGGAACATTCTAGGCAAAGACCTTCACCACATGGTCAATATGGCTTTCAGAATGGTAAAGCTGATGATGCTCTCTTAGAAACTCTCATTGTGCTCATTCCTAAGGTTGAGAATCCAAATCGTCTAAAGGACTTGAGACCTATCAGCCTCTGCAATGTAGCCTACAAACTCATTTCAAAGGTTCTAGTTAATAGATTCAGACCTCTCCTTTTTGATCTTGTTGGTCCACTGCAGGGAAGCTTTATTCCAGGTAGGGGAACTAGAGACAACATCATTCTAGCTCAGGAAGTAATGCATACTATTCATACTCACAAGGGGGTGGAGGTTTAGTTGCTTTGAAGATTGATCTGGAAAAAGCTTATGACAGGATTAGCTGGGATTTTTTACGTATGACTCTATATGATTTCGGCTTCCCTCCTAGTATTGTAGATCTCATAATGTGGGGTGTTCAAGGAGCTAATTTATCTGTTCTCTGGAATGGGTCTAAGCTTCCATCCTTTTTACCTCAGCGTGGGCTTAGACAAGGTGATCCGCAATCTCCGTATTTGTTTGTGCTTTGTATGGAGCGTCTGGCTATTCAAATCCAACGTTTAGTTAATGATGGTGTTTGGCATCCCATTCGGGTCACTAGAGAAGGCATTGGTATCTCCCATTTGTTCTTTGTCGATGATGTTCTTCTCTTTTGTCAAGCTTCAAGGAATCAGATTGGCATGGTCACTAATTTGCTTAAGGATTTTTGTAAAGCTTCTGGCATGAGGGTTAACTTGGAGAAATCTAGAATGTTTTGCTCTAAGAATACGAACCAAAATGTTCAGCAGGAGCTCTCGTCCATTTCAGGTATCACTCGGGCAGCGAACTTGGGTAAATACCTTGGTCTTCTTCTTCTTAAAGGAAGGGTCACTAGAGAGAACTTTGCTCCCATTATTGATAAGATCAATACTAGATTAGCTTCTTGGAAGCATAAGTTGCTTAACAAGGCTGGTAGACTATGTCTTGCAAAGTCTGTGTTGACGTCCCTCCCCATCTACTCTATGCAGGCTCTTTGGCTTCCTCAATTGGTGTGTGATCATATTGACAGGCTTGTTCGTAGATGTATTTGGGCTAAATGGGATCAGATAAGAAGCTGGAATTTGGTTGATTGGAATTCTATCTCTCAATCAAAGGCTAAAGGATGCCTTGGTATCCGCAGCGCTCGTTGGAATAATGAAGCTCTCTTGGGGAAGTTGGTCTTTTCTCTTATGCATGATTCAGATAAGTTATGGGTTCAGGTACTTTCCCAGAAGTATTTGACTCATACTTCGGTCTTAATGGCGGACTATCACACTAGGGACTCTTATATCTGGAAAGGCATCGTGAAAGCGAGGGCGACTATTGGTCATGGCTTTGGGGTCTGTCTTGGAGATGGGAACTCCTCCTTATGGTATTCTGACTGGCTAGGTACTGGGAAAATCTGCCACCGCGTCCCTTATGTTCACATTTCAGACTCGGTTCTTGTGGTGGCTGATCTTTGGGTAAATGGAATGAGGAACTTTGATATCTTATACACTGAGTTGCCGAATGATTTGAAGGCTGAGATTATTCAAATTGTGATTCCAATTGTGCCTCTAGGGGACGATATGATTTTATGGAAGATGTGTAATTCTGGCCTATACACGCCAACCTCAGCTTATCGCATGCTATCGGAAGATGAGTGCCCGAGATCAAAATTTTGGAAGCTTATTTGGAGAAGTCAGGCTCCGGAGAAAGTTCGCTTCTTCCTTTGGTTAGTTGGAAGGAAAGCTTTACCATCTAATCTGAAGAGACAACACTGCAACCTTAGTTCCTCCACTGCTTGCCCTCGTTATGGAGCTTCCCGAGAGGATGAGGAGCATATTCTTAGACTCTGTCCAACTAGCTCGACAATATGGAATTAATTCCAGGCATTACTTCCAAATATACCAGTTACGTTGTCCTTTGATGACTGGTTTTTGGCTCATTTAAACTATTCTAATCATGCAATGTCGGTGGCAATTTTCTGGACTTTGTGGAAGTGGCGCAATTCCTTTGTGTTTGAGCAGTTTTCCTGGCCTGTTCAGTTGGTGCAACGTTAAATTCTAATCTCCTTGGTCGAGTTTAGTCGTTGGGGGAGATTAAACAGTTCATCTAATGCAACGGGGTCAATAGTGTGCAAAGGTCAGATTCTTCTATGTACTGATGGCAGCTGGAGTGTGAACCAAGGCTGTATGGGAGGAGGAGCGGTCTTGAGGGATGAAGTTGTTTGCTGGATCTCGGGAATTGCAAGATCTTGGGGTATGGGTGATAGTTTTCAAGCTGAACTTCTGGCTTTCCAAATGGGTCTTCAACACGCTTGGGACCTTGGTTTTAAAGATCTGCTTTGCAACTCAGACTGTTTGGAGCTGGTTAATATTATCTCTAATGGTGCGAATGCTCATCATTATTGGCACCATGATCTTATTCTAGCCATTCGTGACATGTGGGAGTGGAACTGGCAAGTTACTGTTTGCCATATTCCTAGAGAAAAGAATCAGGTTGCTGATGCTTTAGCTAAGTATGCTGCATAAACTTCATCCGTGACTTGCATATGGAAGGCTCCTCCTAGCTTTGCTGTGCACCTTATGTGTCAAGATTGTCTTTCTTAGTTCTTTTTTATGTTTCCACTGTAACCAAAAAAAAATTGAAAAGGATCTCGAATAAGGTTGAACCAGTTTATTATTCAGTCTGATCGCATCACATCACATATAATTAATAATTGTGTATAAATATATAATTATATATAAAAATTAATTATGTATAATTATATTGAAGTAAAGCAAAATAATAATCATGTCTATCCACTTTTTGAAACACAATAAAGCAAAATATTAGAGTAATGTCTTTTTTTTAAAACAATTATGTGAATCATTTGAATTGTTTCCTAGGTTATTCTGATTTAACATAGTTTAATATAATCAGACTTAAATTTTTCCAGTTCAAACCAGTCCAATAGCTCCTTTAATTAAGATTCTGAATTAGAAATGTTTTTAAGTCTACTCCTCATAATATTGCTTTAAACCACTCTTTCAAAACAAAGTATCTAAAATTTCTTAATATCACTTTTTTTAAATATTGAGTGATCAATTTTAAATGATAAATAAAGTAAATAAGATGGAATCTTATAGGGTTATAGTTTTTTTCCTTATTTGTTTAATTTTTTTAACTGCCTCTAGTCATAAAAAACTAATAACATTTTTAAATTTATAAGAGTAAATATATATTTCAGTCTCTCATGTTTTTCGATCTTACTAGTCTGGTTCCTCAAAAATTGAAAAGCTCAAAATGATCCAAAAAATTTCAAATGTAGGTCTAATCCGTCCTTTTAACATGTTTTAAAATACTTGTTATAGACTAATTTGACTCTAAAAAGGACTAAAATGAATAATTACTCAATTTATAATGTTTAATAATGATGGTTGACATATGAGATGTGTGAGGATAATGATGGTTTAAGTTTAAGTTGATTTTATGAAATATATTTTGGTTTTAAAGAGATAAATTTGACCATAATTTTGTTGCATTTATGGATAATGGTTATGTGATGATTGTCCAGGAAAAGATAAGTTTGTTGACTAATTCATTCAAGGGGTTGGATTAAAGAGATAACTTCATCAATAATTATGATTTTCTAGAAAGTCAATCACTAATTTTCAGGTCATGGTATCTAATAACTATGGTATTCATATATGTGTAAATAAATCATATAGGTGAATGAATAGAAACAAGACGTTTAGTGTGTAAAATTAGGTTATATTTTCAGAAAGACTAAAATATTAATGATTCGATTTGTGGAGATAACACTTGTTGGGAGGACAATCACGTATTCCGATGGAGATTAATTCCTTACTTATAAAATAGGGAGATGCATATCAATGTAAGGTTATGCTTATGCCGGATAGGATTGAACCGCTTTGATACCATGTTGTAACACCCCGAAAATTACTCCATAAATATAATGCCCAAAAATGGGTAATTTTTTTTTTAAATAATGTAACGTAAACTTATCATCTTTATATTCGTTTCTTTTTCGGAACATCACTTTAAGTAATACACATTGCGGAAAATAGAAAACCGTTACCTAATGGTAACAAAAAATAACACAATATAACTTTGAATAATACTTCATTTAATAACGGAAAATAACTGTACGAAATACAAGGCGAAAGAAATATTCGCCCAAACTGAAATTACATAAAAGGCTGAGACATCCAGCACATCAAAAAGTACACTACACAGATCTAAGTCGCAAGGGCTTGTGTAGGTGTACCGATCTCCCTCAATCCTCCATGCCCCCTCTTGGGACATCGAGAAGCGGTAACTCCGAATCCTCACAGAACGATCCATCTGAACAAAACGCGATCTGAAGACAAACAGAAAGAAGAGGGAGTAAGACATCTAATGAATATTACTCTTTGACGCATGGAATTACACGAAATATCACATCCAAACAGACACGCTTAATAAACATAATATATACATCACATATAAAAATGCACAATGATGAATGATGTTATAATCTCAGATTATGAGGATCAAAGTACACAATTTTAATGTATGAATGTTATGCTTGTTTCATCCATCCTTTCATCAATATCCTCCCAATATACTATTCAGAAATAACCAAGAGTACAGGTCTAATAACAAGCCGATTTGAACGCACCAAAATTATTCATCACAAGGATATATGATCGATCTGTTCCGAAGAATTGTCAATTTCAGGACAGTGTCATATCAATCACTTTCTAGGCATCCCTATCATTGATCCTGATTGCAAAGAGGGGTTGTTAGAGATCGTCTAGTTTGCGCTGTGAGAATTGTCCGATCCAATAGAATACCTCATCCAGGAATACAAGGGACTCGTCTCACCTAGACTCACCCTCAAGACTTTGCTGACGAACCACCGCCATCGTCGTCCTTCTCAACATCCCGAGGCTCGTTCGTCTCCCGTAAATTTCCTCTCCACTACTTCAGTATCCGTAATGAGTATGCACACTAACCGAGGTTAGTCAATTAAATATTTTAATCATTATTTTATATGATCGGCCCAACCTAAGACATATCCGATATGAATGCTTCTTGTGGGACCCGATTTTACGTCAACACGTAAATAGAGGAATAACATCCCTACCACTACGAACCATCGCTGAATCACCCTGGACGGCCACATGGCCAAGTGTTGAAAGCATTATTCGGTGTTTATTTTAGTTGGGAGTTTTCTTCTCTCAACAAATCGTCCTGACAGTAGTGTCAATTTGTTGAAAGATTAATACTCTCATTTTTGTTATGTTCCTTTGTAAGTAAGAGAACTCGGTTTATTCTTTGTTCGCCATCTCGGCTTTGGTGAAATAAATTCCAACGCCGGTATAATAGTTTCAAGAATATTCCAGTTACAACTTACTTTCTTAATAATCATGTGAATAAGTCATTCATTCTTTGCTCCATCTCGGCTTTGTTAGAATAAATTCTAACGCCGGTATAATGGTATCGAAGCAATTACCTATTACATAATTATTAAGTACCTTTGAATACCATCTCGATTTTGTGGAATAAATTCCAACACCGGTTTAATGGTATTCTAATAAGTGATGAATAGTTAGTTGTTAGATACAAATAAATAAATAAAGAACAAAAGAATAATAAATTTAGTGACCTTTTATTTATTTACTCCCTTTCGGGTTCATTTTATTAACATACCAAACTTCTTCCTTAAAGAATGTTGGTATTAAAGAATAAAATGCGGAAAGTAAATAACAATAAATAAAAGTTAGTAAGTTAGTTCATCACTTTTGTATATTAAAATGTGTTTTCAACAAATAAATTTATTGATAACACTTTACTATTTTACAATTTACACATCTTTCAAGATTCAATTGTAGTATAGTATATGGTCATGTCAACCCACAAGGAATTTCCTAATAAAATGAATTATATAAATATGTCAAAGCACAAATAATGGAGTTGAACATATTTTGACGGTTTTAATTTGAAGTGAATATAAACAAGTAACAATAAACATAAAACTAAATATTAACAAATTCTTGAGAAGACAAAATCATTTTGAATAAG
>NW_017725416.1:0-595 GCF_001865875.1 Lupinus angustifolius
CAAATAATATTAACCAAAGCACCAACTTGAATGATTAAAATCCAAACTTTTGTAAATTAAGAAGAAGTAGAAATTACATAACCTTGTTCAAAAGAAAATGTTTAGGAGCTTGAGCTATCCATCCAAGGATTAGACGGTTTTGAGTTCCAAATGAAAATACAAAATTGATTTTTGTATCTCATTTGCCTTCTCTTTTTCTCCTCTTGAATTCTAACTAAAAATTACAAAGACTTACTTGAAAATGAAAATTCTAAACTAAGAAATGAAGAAAGAATTCTTAGATGAGAGAATTCTGGCCTTCAAGTGTTTTTGAGAGGATTTTATGAAGAAATGGTGTATTACAACCCAATCTGTTTTGCTCGAAGGAATTGGCCTCTACTTATAGGCCCCAGGCCAGACCGCTGAGCTTCTTAGCCGGACTGCTAAGCAGCTGACCAAACCCTTCAGCATGAGTTTGGTCCCTTGACCAAGTAGCTTAGTCACCTTTGTGTATGACTCACCAAAGCTAGTTGTGGGCTATGAGACCAGCTATTGTGAGTTACTTCTGAAAAGCCTATGGTGGACTACTTGAGGTGAGGTCATGGATGACTTCATG